>NC_089540.1:8253729-8431448 GCF_963924715.1 Thunnus thynnus
ATTAGTTTTCAGGTTTGCTCAGACATTAGTGAATGTGTAATGAGGATAAAAAACTTAATTACTATAATTTTAGTGTTTTACTGACATGATTTTAGCCAGGATGTAACAAAGTTTCCCATTCACTTTGTGGCTTGTTTATTAGGAAGGTTCAATGAAGTTCATGTTTGAGTTGGATGTATATTTCTAGGAATTTTAAATCTGTGTCTGCTCCCGAACATGTAAGCCTTCATCAAAGGTGCTGACAGGAGTTTTTACATGGTTGTGTGTAGGAGTAAGTTGAAAGAATTAATGGGACGTTGCTGACAGATTGAGAGGAATCTCTGTCAGGGCCTGAATGAGGATGATGGAGAGTAAAAACACCCACAAAAATGTACAATACACACAGATACAGACACACAAATGCATTAGATACACATGTATGATCATGACAGTACTCGGCTTAAAGGTTATACCACATCATCTACTGTTTGCAATGCACTTAAAGGAAAATTCAATTTATTGTACTCACCAAGCAAATTATCACTAGAATCGTAGTGCACCAATGTAACAAGAGTTCCCAACCTTTTTGGCTTGTGACCCCTTAAAGAGGGGCTCTACCAATTTAGTATTGCACTTTTGTAAAGTTTGACTTACAAAAGATTGGTCAAAATCGGAGATAACCTGGCTTTCAGTCAAGCTCGAAAAAACACCAGATCATACACTTCCCATAATGCAACTTGATCACATCTTTCATTGGAACTTCCCTGTCAGATAAATTTCCATTCTTTGTAACTCCAACACTGGATATCTGTTGAAAATCACGAGAGGTCTGTTAAATTCTGTTCAATTAATTTCTGAGAAGCTGATGACATCATCAGAGTTGTTTTCTCGGACCTGACCAAGCACCTCCAGAGCCAAACAAGACATTATTCAACCTGTGTTCACAGGCTGAGTACATCCTGTGGAGATTTTCATGTGTAAAAACAATGGAGTTCCCCTTAAAGTTCCCCTCTTTTTAGAAAAGCAGTCTAGTTTTACCTTCTTGTTACATTATGCATATGTCTTTAAGTTATGAGCAGTTTCATGAGAATACATTTTAGAGGCTTGAGAGGCATCAAGAGCCTGTTGGTTGGTGTTTGTGTGTGTGTGTGTCAGATAGTTGCTCAGTAGAATCTAATGGATGTTTTCAGCCAACAAATTGGGTAACAATGTTCATTGCTTGGCTTTTTTTACTTTTAAAAGAGTATGGAAAAATTTTCTAACAGTTGTTTCTAACAACCTTTCTGATCAACTGACCACATGTGTCTTTCCCTGTTGGACTGGCTCATTCCCCAGAACTCAGCAATGAAATTTCATTAGAAAAATCCTATGGTAGTTACAGTAAAAACAACAAAAACATGAGCCACAATGTGAAAACAAAGAAAAACGAAACAATAAAATGCTCCTCTAACATCCAAATGTCCCAAGACCAAACAGTAGCAGACCTGAAGCAGGACATTGCTGGATAAATGAAACATGTGTCCAGTGTTCAAACACATGCACATTCTAGACGTATTCAGTCTTGTGAAGTTTTACCGGTGCCAGCCACAACTAACCTCTCACCTTCAACAATCTGTTAAGACACTCCCTGCTTGATTAGATTTCCTGCTGCACAGGAAAATTGACAGAAATATGGCAGTGGAAAAGTGCAGGTCAAAAGGATGGAGGCGAGGAGAAAGGTAGAGGGTGAGATGAAGGGAAAAGAAGGAGAAGGAGGGTAGAGGAGAGTTTCGGTAAGAGTGCGAGACACTGCGCTGAACGTGGGCGTGCAGCGTCCACGAGTCAGCAGCTTTGCCCTCTTCGCTCGTCTTACACACACTTTCCGGTGAAAAATATGGGTCACAAAAACACATTCCTGCTTCTGAATGTTCATATGATCTCTGTGAAAGCAGATGAGAGGAAGGAGAGAGGAAAGTGACTGAACTTTACCCAAAAAATATAAGAAAATGAGAAGAAAGGAAGGTACAGAGAGGAGAGAAAGACAGGAAGATGAAGGAAGAAAAGGAGTGAAACAGTAAATCTTTAATAGGGTAATTTTAAACATAATTCTGAGCTGTGTCTTCACTTTTAGCAGATACTGTAACACTTAGATAAATTATACCAGACACCCATGGAGCCTCAAGATCCTGAGCAGAAGTAATATGGGGTCCTGCTGTTTTTAAAGCAGCTGGCTCTGGTTCACAGTGTATCACTTCAGAGCATCCACAGGTGATGGATTTGACTCTGTGATGGATGACAGATTCCATAACGTTCTCTTTTTTTTCCTGGCATGTAAATAGTTCGGATTCAACAGCATGTGGCAAATTCTCACTTTTTCCACCTGCGGGCTGTGTGTTTACTGTATGTGTGTGAGTTCATGCTCTGACTGAGCATGTGTTGTAGACCAGCCACTCTGAAAAAACATGCTTTTCTTTTTCAACCTTCAGGCAAATCTATATATATATATACTGTATATACATATTATGTCTTATATATACACATCTATTTAATGACATCATTCAAACTTCACACTCCAGAAGTGTTTTTTTGTATGTGCCTGGTCTCCCAAAGAAGAGATTCACTCATATGCAAGGGTAGTATTCCACAAACTCAATTGCTCAAATGCAATAAATCCGTCTTGTCTAAGTCTAGAACTGCAATGCTGCAAACTCCACAAAACAGGACTTTGTTATGGCTTCATCCACAAACTCATTCTGACATGTTTAAGAGTGCAAGAGACTCTCAGCTGATGCAGAAATGCCACTGCATGTCAGACAGTTGATAAAGACGTGTGCAGAGTGCACCACATGACCTGCACATATACACAGCCGGTGGCATTGTTGTTAAATGTCTTGCTGACATGAACCATGTTGCCACACTGATGTTTAGTTTGTACTGTATGTAATGAGATAATGATTACGTGTCTGGGTTAACATGTGTGTTTTTGTACTCCTCTATGGCACTGCCTGAGTCAGAGATTGTGCGTATGTGTATGTGTATGTGTGTTACATGCGACTCATGCTCTTTGACACAAAGCAGTGCCGTGCTTTCATTCAAACAGTCGCTCAGAGATCGGTTACTCAGCACAACAAGGTCAAAGGATGACACTAAGTGTAGCCAAATGTCATAACAGCTGACACCAGATATTCAATAAACCCATTTCACTGGAGACAGGATGGTTGTGTTTTTGCCTCATGCCATTTTGATTGGAATTAAATGCTGCAGCCATAGATCCAGAATAATCAGAAGTGATAAGTTTGAATATATGCGGTGATTTACCCCTTAAACTTGGATTTCCTGCATATCACAACTTTTAGAGACTGTTTTTGACACAGTTTTAGCATGTATTTTCCCTTTAAATGCTACTCAGATTTATAAAATGGAATGTTTTGCCCATTCTAGTGATCGCGGTGCTATGGTGACGGGCTGGCCCGCTGCCCCCAGGCACTGACCTACTTCCCCAAAAGCTTGCTGTCCTTTGGGCCACCCACAATGATTTATCTGTGACCAGAGTATGTGTGGAGCTCATGGTTTGGTGGGTTTTACGGGTGTGTGTGTCAGTGTGTCAGTGTGTCACAGTGCACCAGGCCATTTTGCAGGAGCGGTTAAGTTTGGGTGAGTGTGTGACACAGTTAACCAATGGGGCTGGTGACTTCCTGTCATCAATCTTTGTCAAACACGCACATACATTCACAGAGTGTGTTGAGAGATGCAACAGAGGGAGCTCTCTGTTCAAGCACTTGTTACAAGTGTCCTCTCTAACCCCCATCATCTCCACTCTAATGTACTGTCCCTCAGCCAGACAGAACTCTGCCAGGAAGCTGATCTTTGACCCCGAGGTCACTGACCGTGAGACCCAGACACACAACAACAGGAAGTGCATTTCTTCCTCTGCTAAATCAGGCCAACAGACGCTGATCCTGCACTGCTCTTCTACATAAGCAGCAGAGCCTGCAAGTGACCATGGCACGACATCATTACGCAGACACACAACCTCACCACCAGCTGGGTAAAGGAAAACACAAACAACTCGGTCAGAGGGTAAGAGAGTCCACAATCTGTGTGTCTTATTATTGACTTCAGAAATGTTTGTCTTTTGAAAATGCAAAGAATGCTTGAGCAAATACAACCAGACCCTCACAGAGCTTTGCCACAGATGACAAGGGAATCGACTTTTGACCTGCAAGTCCAATAACATTCTTTCAAGAGGAGAAGTCTATAAGAGGAATTTCCACTTAACACACAATAAACAATCACTGTCAAGGGTTGACACACTGATAAATAGGAGGCTCATGGGGTAATCCACGCCAGGGAAGGCACCCAGACTTCCCTATCCAAAGATATAGCATTGGGTTGTTGTTTTTTCCAAAATACCTTTCGTCGACAAGGGGAATGTTTACTATACTTAATCAAATTAGAATGTTAAAGCATTATAACTTGGTGTGGCTGTCCAAGAAGGAATCCAAATGGGTGTGTTTAGTTACTTCTGCCATTTGTCCATGGAGGTATTAGCGGGGTGGGAACACGATACTGGAAGCTGAGGAGCATCAGAAGCCATTAAAGGGAGGTGAGGAAAAACAGAGTGCAGCCTCTGGACAGTATCACAGTGAGCCCAGTGTGGAGGAAGGGAAGGGAGGAGAGGAATGAAAGGTTATGGTGGGAGCATGGTGGGATTAAGAAAGAGTGTATCCTCAAAGATATGCTGCACAGGAGAAGACATTTCTAACAAGATACAATGGCAGGTGAAATGGAATCTACTCAGAAAAGGCGTCCAGTTTCGCTACTGGTGGAGAAAGAATTCAATAATATTTTGAAGTCAATTTGACAGGTGTGCAGGAATGGATCCACCCATCTGGCAGAGCAGGACAAACAAGTGGTCCAAGTCATTGAAACTAATTTAATTACTCATCACACCATTAAGGGGATTGAAAAAGCACCCAATAGCAGAATAAAAAACAACATTTCAGCACATCTCTGAGGACTGCTGAGTGTTAAGCTGCAAAGTTCAGAGTTCATTCTTGAAGCGAGGCGGAACTGGCGCTGGCAGTGAAGTCATGGTTCCTTCCAGGATGAGGACATGCGAACAGCTGCAGCCACTGACCTCTTCCTCTGGACTTCGCCACTGCACCAGTGCTTACACAATCCCAATGTAACGTTGTGAGAACTTTGGTTTGGCACCTGGAGTTGACATTGCCACACGCTAATGAAAAAGGAAAAGAATTCATATGAATGTGATTAAGCAAGTGTACTGTGGACTGGAAATTGCACACACACGCATACACACATTTCAAAAAAAGAAGGCTATTATGGGAAACGGCAGCGTAAATCACCTTCAGTTGACCACTAACTATAAAAGTTATTTAACCCTCTTTCATCGTTCTTTTCAAACGAAGCCCAGCCAACCAACCTGATTCATCATGGAACCGCTAAAGACGGAAAACACTCTCGCTGTCGCTCAGTTTCCAGCATCCCACTTTTCAACCCCGTCTGCCCTCTCTGAAAACTCCCTTGTCAGCATTTTGATAGACACACACACATACACACACACATGAACGCACAGAGTACAGATCGTCTCCAGATGTCTAATTGGAGAGAGACATAAATAGGATAACAATGGCGAAAGGGGAGAGTCATGGAGTCAAGCTGAATCAGATGAGAGGCTCGTGGCTGTCTGTCTGTATGGATTAAAGATCACTCCTACATGCACACACACACACACACACACACACACATATAAATGCATACACATGCTCAGAGCACAGTTTATATTTTCTATACAATCAGTGGTGTATATTAGAGAATATGTTATCTCTTCATTGGCCCATAAAGGTGGCTAATTTATGCATGTTGAAGGTTTCTGTCTGTTAGTTGTTAACTTCAACTTCAACATTTGATGTCAGTACAGTCATTTCAGTAAATAGAGACATGGATGCATGTAAACATACTGAGCCACTGGCATTGGCTTGCTCACTTCTGGGCTCAATCACACTGGGCAAGGTACAGAGAGGAAGAGAATAACCTTCCTCTGATTAATACTGTGGTTGTCAATCAAACAATAAAGGGTTCCAGACTAGAGAGATGTTGGAGGAAGCTGTGACAGTAATCACAGCCTAAAATTATTGACAAAATGCAGCATATCGCACGTCCAATTGACAGACTGAGCAACCCCGTCTTCTAAAAATGACATTCAACATGGGTCACTGTACATGACTTCTGTGCAGTGTTAGGATGTCATATTTCCTAGACTGAGAAAAACTTTGCCTCTGAACGTAATCCAGGCAGCAATTATGTTTCCTCCAAAACATTTGGCAAAGCAAATTAGTAGTCCTTGGGCCAGACAGGAAGACATGGTTGCTTATTGCTTAAAACAGAAATTACACACACAAAATTGTATAGACATTTAAATACAGCCTGTGGGTGATGGTTGAGAATATGCAGAGGTCAGAGTGAAGGGTTATCTCTGAGACCAGCCGGCTAACGTTGCAGGGAGGTTCTCACAGATCCTATCTCGATGGGAGACAATGAACTCTCCCAGCGCGCTCCATTAAAGACCAGCATGGCTGGACATTCTCTAACCATGTCAGACTCCCTCCTATTAAACGTGACTACAAATGGTTGGTGCTTTTAAAGGCCTCCTCCCCGAGACCTTGTCCCCCCCATTCAAATTTCTATGAAAACAATCTGCCAGACAAAACCACAGTCGATGTAGGACGGACCTGTAAGTGTGCAGATGCACAGCTGTGCCTTTTCAACGGCAGGAAACATTTGATACATGCTCTTTGTCTTGTTAACCAGCAATTTGGCTGTAAAGCAAAACTGAAGATGATGGCATTTAAATGAACATATTTGGGTATAGATGTTCCAACTAGACTTCCTAATGGTTTAAATCACAAATTATTTTAGACACTCGAGATCTGGTCCACCAATTTTAGAATGATAAATAGTGGCAGTGGGTGGGTCGAACCTTTTGTTTACATTTGGATTATAGACTGTACATTGGCTTTAGACTGCTCTTCTTGCTTGTTATCACACCTGCAGTGTGCTTTTCCGATTACAGACATTAGTCCTCAGGACTTGGCTAGTACTTGGGCATCAACTAGCTCCTTACTTAAAATAACAACAGGCCTGCTGTACATTGTTTGACTGAGTTATTGAGTTATCATTTTGTTAAGATGTATTTGCTTTTTTTTGGCGTGTGCATTACGGTCTATCAGACAGAATTGTCATGAGCTAAATCACATGATGATGTGTTCAGAAAACTGGATACCGTGTTCCAAGATGGCACCTTATTCATTCTTGTGAAAGTTGTAAATTGGATGCATACGTCAAAAACATTTCCCAAGCTTCCACAGGTGTCTGTGTTGTCAAAGAGCATGTCTTTCTTTGACCAAGTCTGTTGACGTCCTGCTGACTTTCCGTACACATGAATTGCACAAGAATACTTTACAAATGCAAATCCATGAGACTTTTTCATTTTTATTAACCCTAACTGATCAAATTGTGATGACACAAAGTATTATATCAGAGTCTTTGGATGCTCAAAAACATGATTTAATCATTTTACAGCTGTTCCTTTTGTAATGGTCAATATGGGCAAGTCTTTTTCAGCCAGTGGGTGTCGTGTAACTTGCAATTCTAACTGTGACCACTATGCCAAAATCACCACACAGCCCAGTTTGTTCTGGGAAGACAGCTGCAGAATAATTTCTGCTTTGGAGGCCCCTAGAAGGTCAGAGATGACCCACACATCTTCAGTAAAGTCCAGGAGACAAAAAATACATAAAGTAATATCATAGAAAGAGAAGAAGAGGAATTTGTACAAAACTTCCTCTTTACACAAGCAAACAGAGTTAAATGGAAATTTGAATTTAACTAACGGAAGCACTGGTGTCAGGTAGAGGGGAACAGCGCTACCTGACACCAACAGTCATTTGCTTGTAGTGATTAAGCATCACAGCTCATTTGATAATGCTACAAAAACTTAAATGCTATTCTTATTGTAGCCTTTACAGTCAAGTTCAACTGTCACATTGGTTTATGTCACTAGGTCACAATGCATTATATGACATACACTTCTTGTATCACACCATAATTTTAATATTGGGTTGATTCAGTTTATGGCACCGGATAAACTGTTATAACATGCTCCAGCTGTGTTTCCCTCTCAGCTCGATTTTGACTGATGTGTTTTCATGTATCGCTCAGCAACATACTATCCCACTTTAAAAATGTGGGTCATGCCGGTGAAAAACAGACAGGAGGACTGACAACCACATGGGGTCAGGGAGAAATGATGAATGGATGAAATAAAGAAGAGGCACTTGGGTAATGGGAGCAGGATGTTTTCTGACAGGCAGACGGGGAGAAAGAAAGACAGAAGTTGAGGACAGATATAGATAGACTTCTTCCTTCATCTCTGACGTGGCAGGACAAATAGAAAGAGTGTGAGAGATGAGAGGACAGACAACCTGCCAGCTGAATGTCATCTGGAAAATGTTTTCGACAGATGTGGGGTAGCGTCTGACTCTGATTTGAGAAGAGGAGAGGATGGGAGGATATTGGAAGATGGTAAGAGAGGAGGACAGGATATGGAGAGAGAGAAAGAAAGGAAGAAAGAAGAGAGAACAGATCCCTATCAGAGTAGGTATCGCTGTTATCCTCCCTGGATGAGAATGAAAAGCATTCCCGTGACCACCATGGCCTCTTAAATGAGAGTGGCTTTGGTGGCGTTCCAAAGCAGGGACCCCCTGTTAATCCCCTGTTTATTGACACCAGGTGTTGGTGGGTGTAGGAGAGGCATATTGGTTGTACAACTTTGTCATTTGGACATGATATCTACGCTAAACACAACTCTATTCTTATTGTTTCGTCAGGGTAGAAGAGTTCAAGTTCAGACTCAATTGCCATAAGTGACGGCATGGAAAGAAATGTTCTACCACGCAGTTGCTGACAAGAAGCATCAGATGCAGTCTTAAAGGAATAGTTTTGAACATTATGGGAAAAACAATTATTTGGCTTTTGCCTGTGTATCGAATATGAAGTTACAGCCAGCAGCTGGTTAGCTTAGCTTAGCATAAAGCCTGGCTAGCTTGGCTCTGTTGAAAGATAAGTGTGTTGGTCATCACTGTGAGGTTACCAGGAAACCAAATAGTCATTTTTACACTTGTACAAATAAGATGTATCATAGTAGTAGGAAATTGATCAATAAGCATATTTTGCCAAAATGTTGAACTATTACTTTAAAGCAATGATTGTAAATGTTTTTAGCTGTTATGATGGAAGTAATCCCTTTGCCAGTTCCCAATTATGTCTCTAGCTTGTATCTTTAGCTTCCTTGCTAACCCACTAGAAATGAGTTCTTCCATATTGAAATTGCGATTGACACCTAATATTTGCATTACTTAATGTCCATTCAACAAGCAATTTAATTGACTACTTTAGAAAACACCCATAAAAGAAAACATACTAATTATTATACCCCTAATCTTGTTATTCTGTTACTTCTCCATCTGTTTCCATCTTTCTATAATCTGTACAGTGTGTCGTTTTTGACTATTGAAACTCAGTCCTTTCCACCTTCCACCTGTTCCTAATCACACTGGTCACACCATCTTACATCTTTGCTCCAATAACCAAACTCCGTGACCAATCAGTAGCCATGAAACAGTACCCTTCAGTGACATCTCCATGGCCATCATTGTTAGCTGGCATCTTAAAGCAGAGAGACATTCTTTGGCATTCAGAACCAGTGAACACCCTGCACAGCGCATTTTTCAGTGGCTTCCCAGAAGACAAAACCAGAACCACATGGCAGGACGTTTCTAAGAAACTACCCTGTGGAAGGTTTGGAATGACATCCCAAAAACACCTAAATTTTTCACTGTCATCTGCACTGTGAGTCACGCTCAAACATGCCTGTAAATGTCATATAGACGTAATGTAGCATTTAATGAACAAGTGCAGAGCGCTGACATAGAACATAATTTGGAAAAACATCAGCTTTGAGTGACTCTGGGTGTTTTTTAACTGATGAATGGTCATTTTAAATGATACAGTGTCCTCAAGCCTCATGCGTGGGCCCTGCTAAATCATTCAAAATTGCTATAGTAACATTTTAGGAAGGGCTGTAAGCCAATGCTGTCTGTGCCTGGTGCAGTCCATTATGTGGCTGGGGACTCTTGAAAAGCATTTTATTTTAGAACATTTTTTGTTTTATTTGTTGGAATTCTCTTTACATTCTGACAGCAATCAATAAATCTAATGCTCTGGCAATAAAAAGAAAATAGTCCAGCATCTGTGGCTGTCACAGGCCTGTAATAAGTCCGTCCAATCATTTCATTCAGTCCGCATGAAATGATTGAATGGCCGACTTACCTGTCTACCCGCACGCACTCTGTCCATGCGCTCTTTGAGCATGACCGGAGTCCTCCACAAGGCTAGGCAGACAAAAAAGAAAATTTGAAGGCCAGGTAAGTAGTGGGATACTGATGGATAGGAATTGATGGGACTGCTTGAATTGCAGGAGAGAACGTGTAATCATCTGACTATTGCCTGTAGTGCAGGGGAAACTAAACAGCGCACAATCTTATCAGCAACACCATAGTGACAGACTTTCAATGGAAGGGAACTCCCAGAAGTGAAAAGCAGTGATAGATTTTTATGCATCACTGTGGGGAAACTCGTGGGAAACTTACTTTTGTGGCAGACCTCAAAGAGGTAAGAGGTGGTCCTGTTTACCGTTTATTGTTTACTAAAGGTTGTTGTGCCTTGAGAGGAAGTTGTGTGTGTTGCATATGACTTGCTCGTCTGGTGGGAGGGGCTCAGGGCAGAGAGGAGAGAGGGGGAGAGCTGCAGGAGGTATTTTCAAATTCTGGCCTTTTTTTGGTCTTTTCCAGAAAACTGCCTAGCCCAGCTTTAAGTAGTTTATTCAAAAGATGAGTTGAAACATAGCAAATCAGCTTGGTGATTTCTGTATAGTTCATGAGGTGTGACATCCAGCAGCGTTCCTGCTAACAAATTGAGAGTTTATTCCTCAGAAAGGATGGAGAGTTCCTGGCTTTCACAACTCTGCTTGTGGATCTAACGCAGATCAAACACAATGTGGGCGTATTGATATTGGCCCGGTGTGTGTGTGAAAGAGGAAGCTGCTCCTGTCACCGGGGGAGAAGAGCAATGTCTACAGTATGTGCGTTTCCATATGTGTGTGTGACCGCAGATGGATCTCCCTGGCTGCAGCTAAAAGGTTCCTTGAGCAGGGGGAACCTCCCTTCCAAGCTTTCCGCTTCCTCGTCCCACACCCTCCAGACCTCCACCCAGGCCTCGCTGGTTCTGTCGCCCAGGGATGGGCAGCCCTCCCAGGGCTGAGCTCGCTAATTGTTCCCCTGTGTTATTCCGTCACGGCTCTTCCTCTGAGAAGGCTTGGCCAAGGCAAGCATTAGACTGGATGTATCGATGGTGTGTGTTTTTGTTCGTGTGTCCGCGAGGGTGTGTTAGCTCCCATCAGTCCCCAGTTACAGGAAGAGAATGAGGAAATTACGGTCATCTTCGTCACAAAGTGTGCACACTCATTAGACCTTGGCCTTTCCCATTGTTCCAATTCACACGTTGATCTGCCCTGACGTGGTAAGTGTTTTCTTTAAGGAAGTCGGATATGACTTTATAGTGGGTGTTTGTGTGTGTGTGCGCAATTGCTGACTCATTCAATATATTCTCAACTTTAAAAATCCTTCTGTCTTTCAACAAATGTAATTTTTCTCTCCTCATTTGCAAGATTTTTTTGTAATTTTTTTTTGACACAAACACTCAAAACAAGCTATTTGGCATTGGAGTTACTTATTTCAGTGAATTTCATAGTTTTGAGCAGAAATAAGACATTGCATGCATGTCTCATTTCTTTCCTTTTGAGTGACTGATGCATGTCTTGAAGGCAGTTGGAGCAGCGATGTAGGTGGCTGCAGACTGATGGATGTTTCAAGGTGCTGTGTGTATTTTTCAGAAAAACCCAAAGGGGAACAGAGGCGCTGCGAGACCTTCACCCGTGCTCTCACACACCACATGTGCCACCTTAAGGGGATTGTGCATGTGTGTGTGTCTAAGTATGTGTGTGAGTGTGCATGTGTGTTCCAGGCTGTGGGAAATACAGCCGCTCAACATTCCACCTCTCACGCCCATGGAAACCAAGGACAAACTTTATTTTCTCCCTGTTTCTCTTAAACCACATGACATTTAATGTAAAGTTATGTAAAGCTCATTCAAGAGAAACAGGTCATTTTAAAAGAAATATCTGCATTTAAAAGCCCTATTAAATATTACTTGGTAATTCTTTTCATTTGTGTTTGCATCAACTCAAAATTCAAGTATGTGCTTGCAGAAAAGAGGCCAAAAAATAATGTAATATGTCATATCCAGAGGCAGTTTTTAGTATATTTTGCACTTTATTCACTCTTTAACTAATTGCAGTGCATTTCTATCAATGATGTTTAATGTGTAAGTGCATCTGTGCATTAAGCCAGCAAAATAGTCTCCTTCCATCTTTCTATCAGCCCTTCAATCCCACAGTCTGCTGATCTCTGAGCTCTACACACAAAGACAGGTCAAAGGCCAAGCGCACACACATCATTACACACATGCACTTTTTCATCCATAATAAGAACACATGGACGGCAAAACAGGGAAAATCCCCTGCAGACTTTAAACAAAACTTCCCCATTGAGCATCTTGTCTTTTGATAACATGACTGATGAGTGATCCGTGCATGTCTGTGTGTGTGTGTGTGTGTGTGTGTGTGTGTGTGTGTACGTGTGTGTGTGTGTGTGCATGTGTGTCCAGTGTTTACCAAAAGGGCTGACTGTTCACATGTCTCGTCAGGTGATGTATGTTGCCGGCTACCTGCAGTGCAGCTGGAGGCTGTTTTGGACTGCATGTCTGGCCAAAGAATCCAAGATAAAAATGCATAACTCACTCAAAAGTTTATATTTGAATGAACCCAGACATCTACACACATAGACACACTAGCAGAAACACAAACTCACATCACGAGAAAGCGAAAAACACATATCAGCATCAGATAAAGAATCTCTTTCATTTGCCACTGATACAATAGATGCACAGGGAATTACATTGCTAAACAGTTACATAATACACAATGGATACACAGCCTCACATACAACACAGCCAAGATATTTTCTAGCATGTTAACTAGATAAATGCACAAACAAAATCTTAAACACCAATGCTGTCTCCTAAAAAGTATGTGGCAGCGTCATGCTCTACAAATGACTGTTACTCAAAAATTGCTGATAAATTTCCAAGTTCAAGGGTTCTTGGATGCTGAAACTTGTCAAAATGAGAAAGAGGGAATGACCTCATGTTGCAAATCTGGTGAAACTGGACCCTGAAAATCAGACTGTGGTAGCAGTTGTTATGATAATTTTTTTTTTTTTTACAATGATCAAAGAAATATAGCAAATACAGTTTTTTTCTGCCACTGGCACAGGAAGTTGACGTCCCCATTCGTAATCCTACCTGCAAAGCTGGTTGACTGGTGTTTCTTTCCAATTGGGGAAACAGTCGTTAATAAGCACAACACCAGACCTATTTGAGTTACTGTAAGAAGTGGAGATGTGGGCAGTGATTAATCTGGAATCAGCATCAGTTTTTCTAGGAAATGTAATGCCACAAGACATATTTATATTGAACACATCAGCAAACAGTTTACTATCAACTTATTTAATTTGCTTACCCAAGAATCCACTCCAGGCAAATAAAGCATGATTCATGTTTTTATGGTTGCATTTAAGCATCTGAAAGCACTTGGGGTCTTGGTTAAATGTAGAAAAAGTCAACCCTAACATTAACCAAGTGTTTTAGTAGCCTAAATCTAACACCACATATAATACAGATTGCCCGATTATGACCTCGGGCAAACCCAGGAACTTTGGTTATTCAGGAGGAAATTACAGTATATTTCCTCAAAAACCTATTTAGCAAAGCAAATAATTATATGAATGTATTTTGTAAGAGACAGGTTTGTTTACACACACACACACACACATACACACATACACCACATCCTTCCCTGTCGCTGAACCCATAAAACTAAAATATAAAACTTCCAACTTGTTTGTGATTTTATTACACTGAAGGTCCTGAGTGAGCAAGTTTGGGGTTTTATTTACGACAAACATTTTGGACTTGCTGCTCTTCTGTTACTGATGTGCAAGTGATGAAAGATATACACTATGGAAGTAAAGTTTACACTTCAACATGACACCATTAATACATCAAGATATTTATCACAGCGGGCTGAAGAGTATTTGTGGGTGTTGTGAGGGCAAAATAATGTGAAGAGGGTGATGAAGAAGGCTGTTTTCAGTGACGCCATGGTTGTTTTTCACCCACCCGCTGCTGATGAAATTGGAGAAGTTGATTGGTTGGGTCCTGATCTTTTCTAGAAAAATCCATGCTGCTGTAAAACAAGACTAGGTCAAAACCTAATATATGGCTGAACTGTGTGGCCAATTTGTTACAGGGGAAGTCAGTGGTAGTGTCTATAATGTGAATTCCTGGATATTAAATGTTCATTGGCAACTTTCTGTAGTCGTCCCAGTAATATTTGTTGTTAAAGTGTACTGAAGTTATATGTCACATGACATGGTTAAGCAATGTTTGAGAAAAAAAGGTTATAAATGCAGTTGCAAAATCAATACTTTCCTCTCATATCTTTGGATGTTTGATTTGACAGAGAACTTATTTTAATTTTAATTAGAACTATTCTAATTATCTATTAACTCCCCCTGTTTACGTAGGATTAGCATGCTAGGCTAACAGTCCGTCAACTGTGTGACTTTATATCCACGCCATAACGTCTTTCAGAGCACACAAACACCGTAAACACACCTGTAACCTTATTTTTATAGAGTCTATGGACTACACACAGGCTATGCTAACAATGCTAGCCATTCTAAGTAGTTGCTAACTGCTGTGCAAGCTGGTAAATTGATCCATTGCATCTCTTTGTATCTGCGGGTTGGTGCTCCTGTCAGTGTTGGAGCCCCCATGTGAGATGCTTAGGTCGGTAAATGTGCGTTTTTAAAACTTATTTCGGGAGATGCGCTCCCTCTCAGTCCCTCTGAGTGAGTGAGTGGCAAGACATTTGGGTTTATAGGGCAGGTCCGTGGCCAGTCCAGCCAAAAAGATGAAATCAGTCCGTTAAAACATAAAAACTGAGGGTGGCAAACTGAAAAAAGTACTGAGAGGATGGGAAGGTTGCACACCTGGCAATTCAAATAATGGGAACACGTTTCCCTTTTGCTGCGTGATGCCAAGGTATAACAAGCTTCTTACACCTTCATACACATGCTCAGAATTGCACCTGAATCATTCAGTTGCTGGTTCAGGCTGACTTCAGTCCAAAAGAAGCTGAGCCAACAGCCAAAACACATAGAAGCAGACTGTGTAGAAAGAAAAGCATGTGTGACAGGTTTGGTGTGTATACCTGATTGTAGGAGCATGAGTAAGCATTTCGTGCATGTGTGTGAGCTCCACTGTGTGCGTGCCTTTGAATCAGAGATCACACACACACACGCTGGCGGTGCGGCACAGTGCAGCAGGTCAGGAGTGTGTGTGTGGGCCCGGGCCCCGGACAGCTGAATAATAATGTCAACGGGTTGATGTGGTGAGGCCTGCCATGAGAGCGCTGTAGGTTCGCGCCGTCAGCTGTGCCTCATCAGGGAAACCCTCACCGCCAAACCTCCCTTCTTCTTCCTCCTCAGCTCCTGCTCTTCTCCTCCACCACTCTGTTTTCCAACTGGCTCTTTTCCCCTGTGATCCTCTTTAAACCCATCTGTTTCCCTTCGCCTCCACACTATCACCTTTCTGCTTCTTCCCCCTTTTTATCAGTTCTTTTCTTTCAAGCCGGAGACTTTCTTCTCCTCTCGACATTTTCACTTTTGTCTTTCAACAAATATTAATTAAAAGTCACAGAACATCAAAACCAGCCACGTCCAATCTTCATCCCCTATCGTCTTTCTGTTTTGCATGTCTTTTATCTTTCCGTACCACTTCCTTCTCGAACTTAAGCACCGTCTGACTTAAACTTCTTGCCTGTATTTATATCTAAATTCAACCTGTTTCACACACTCCATCCATGTTTGATCTCACTTTTTTGTTGCATCCACCCTGCAGTGCCATCACTGGGATAAAATAGGTGGAGTTGGGGTCATGTTTGTGAGTATGTATATATGAATCAAGGACTTTTTTCTCTTTTTTTTGGGACCACAGCAGGGGAAGGGAAGGCACAGTCCTCATTTCCCAGAGGATGTTGAAGACTCTTTTTCTCACGGTGGTCTGGGAAGAGCTGTAAGCTGGCATGGCTTGGCATGGGTTGGCACAGGAAGTGGCTGCCTTAACCCTGCAAGGGATTCCGGCCAGTTCCATTTCCTGTCAAACATCCTCCCAGAGGAAAAGGGCTGCAGGGCATTAGAGACAATACCCACAGTGGGAGAAAGAGTGAGCACAACTGGACTCACTAAACATTTCACTTTGAACCCTACATCATCTGATGTCTGCCAGAGTTGATTTAAAGTTTTGGTCATTTTCTCACCCACTCTTACTGGTATCTAGCTATGCAAATAGTTTTGGTTTTCTTCGTCCATCATTGGAACTTTTATTGGAACTTCCCCAACAAGTCCTCCAAGCTAAACATCAAAATAAGTAATTTATCATTGCCTCCAAAAAACAACCATATGAGGACAGGGACAGATAACAAAATTTACATCACACGGACCATCAAAGCCAAAGTATTGTGGGCTTTACTCTGCTAATCCACATAGCACTTTGTTTTCATAGGGACTATTTCATTGATAGAAAGTTACATGCAAACAATGTAACTGTGACGTTGGAGACCATGATTTACATCCCGTGTCGAGACTGTCCTCCTAAGAAAAACACCCTAAAGCAATGCACGTTCTTGTTTGTCCGCTAGCGGACAAAGTCTTGTCTGTCAGGAGCAAAGAAGGAAACCGTGTGATGTTGTAGAACCACAGATTTCGCAGAGGGAGGAGGTTGGGGTAGTTGGATGGGTCAACAAAACCTCATACTTTAACATGGAAAACCGCGAAGACCAAGTTGTTATTTGAACCCAAACCATAGTCTTTCCCTAACTCCTAACCAAATCATTTTTGTAGCTAAAGCTAGCCAAACCTTAATCATAGCGATGTCAGATCTCAAGACGGTTTTATTTTTGCAGGGATTTCAGAGGGCACTGACACTTGATATCATCAAACTGACCACAATCTTTACCCAACATTACTTTATATTGCATAAACTTAACCAAAGCTTAACCATAGAGTTGGCACACCCAAAATGTTTTGTGACAAGGAATGCGCGATTCGGAAGGTACTGATAAACAATGTTGTCTGACCTATACAAGATGATAAAAAAAAAAAGATACTGAAAAAAAATTATTTTTTTTGCAATTTAGGTGAATTAACACTTTACAAATTACAACTTAATGTAGATGCACACAAATACAGTGGCCAGTAGTGTTCTACTGACATAGATGAAAATAATTTCCATCAGGGTTTAATTTACACCATATGACACAAAAACTCTCCACCACACCCATTGAACTTTGGGATACATTAGCTTTTTGTATTAATGAGTACAATGACAAAAAGGAAAAGGAGTAAAAAAAGTTCCATCATAAGTATTTAATAACAGGCAAATATGAGGCGGATATATTGTGTTTCTGTTGTTGTTTTTCTAAAGCAGTATGTTGGAGTTCTCCTATTTTTCAAGGGCTCATATTCCACTGGACGAAATTCTTCTCTATCTGATAACATTACAACACAAATTCTCGTTGCTCATAACTTGAGGTGTCTCTGGATGTTTTCTTGTCTTGGGATTTTTTTCAGTCAGGGTTAAGCATCATTTTTGTAGGGCATGTCCTACCTACCACTGTCTGGATCTCTGTCTTCTAAGCTCATGTTTTTTGGGTGCGGGCCAGGCGAGACGCAGGGCAGAGTTTGCCTCTGCGGTTTTCGGTCATGCATTCTCTCACACAGCATTCCAGACAGATCTCCTTACATCTACACATTTTGTCCTCTTTTCTCTCTCAATCCCTCTTTCCCCTTTTGTCTCTGAGGGCAGCATACCACAAAATCACTGGCTGTCACAAACAGACAAAGTAACTTTCACTGCAGTTGGGAAATTATGTTTCAAGTGTGCATATTCAGTGTAGATAGCTGCTATGTGCTCTTGACTCTACTGGCTTATAAATATAGGCTGACACAAAGATCCAGAATTAAACACCTTTACAAAGATGTGAAACATCCAATCACAACATAATTGCTGTAATTTCAAGCTTCATTTGGAGTAAAACACTTCATACGGCTGCAGTGCTAACACTACCGAGCACAAGGGAGCCACAGATTCACGAGGAAAGCCGTTTTTGGTTTTATGAAGTGCTAATGTCCAGGAATGCTATTCCGGCTGGCTATTAAGAGCTTAGATAGGAAAGAGGCCCTTGAGTTCAGGAAAAGAAAAAAACAAGATACTTTAATAGAAAACGTGAGGAGCGGGATGTCGTGCCAGGTCAAGTTAAACTGACTATGAGCCTGGAATATCGTGAGGTTACTAGCTGAGGGGTTTATTGGAAATTTTATCTGACCTCTAAAGTGGGTCAAGTTCATTC
The DNA here is from genome assembly GCF_963924715.1 of Thunnus thynnus. Classification (NCBI taxonomy): domain Eukaryota; kingdom Metazoa; phylum Chordata; class Actinopteri; order Scombriformes; family Scombridae; genus Thunnus; species Thunnus thynnus. The sequence goes on from NC_089540.1 coordinate 8,272,421, forward strand.
TCTTGATGTATTGCTTTATTTTGTAAGGCATGATCAAGGAAAAACAAGTCCATACAGGGATACGTCTCTCTCTTTTTGTTTGATAGATTTATGCTCACAGCATCACGGGGAATCCGAAGGAAGAATCCAAGAAACATCGGTCAGGTCAAGAGACTGCCAAATATAGACTTGTGTACAGAAGATTGCATTCCCAAAAGCTCTAGTTTTCCTGGCCTTGAGGAGCACCATCATTTTGGCAAGAGAAACACGTCAGAGGACAGCGGGTGCCTATTGTGTCTGGGGGCAATTCATCACAAGGGGAAGGCAATGAAAAGCCTGGATTGGACATGAGGGGTGACTGTAAATCTAGCCAAGCCGCCGTGACCTGCAGGCCAGAGCAGTAACTCACCGCGGATGTGCCTGTCTGTCAAAGTGTGTAAAAGAGAATCTGTGTGTGTCTGTGTGAGTTTGGGAGAGAGCTCTTTACCTCTACAGCTACAATTTTGTGTTTTGCATTTAAATAATATAAAAAACAATCCTTATTTTTATATGTTTTTTTGTTTTTTTCCTGTAGACTTCCTGCTAAAATCATTATTAAATGTGTCTCTACTCATGTTGTCTATATCCGAATAGTTTAATGCAGGTATCCGCACAATCAGTGGACCTGACAATTTCTCACAAATGAGGGGACACAGCTTCATCTTCATAAACAAAGAAATTTAGGTTTACATTGTTTCTCACCAAAATGCACTGCACATATCCTTGAGGCCTGAGAAACATATTTAAAAGCAATTCCTTCCTCATTAAGACATTTGTAACTTAGCCGAAAAAGATGACCGAACTCTTTACTCGTAAAAACATTCCTCAATAGGTCTACTACCGTTAAAAAAAAGCTCCACATTGTACTATTAAGTTGCAGTGCATCACTTCTGCCGCTATAAACTATTTCTTCAGTGGCTTTTAACGAGCCATTTCTACTGTTCAACATTTTTTTCATGCTTCCTCTTTTTCTTTTTCCACACAGCTTGTAACAATTAATCAATTGTATCCTCCATTGAACCCTGTGGTTTTGAGGTTGTGAATATATTGTGTATTGGTGTTTCCATTGTACTGTTAGGATATGAGGATGATGAAGTGTTTTCAGCCTGGCTCAAAGTATAGAGACTATGTTTCTTGTTGCTTCCCTTGATGTCTGATGAGGATTTGTGCAGGTTTTGCTCCAGCAACTAAGAGTTTTATAATGCAGACAGTGTGCAGAAGGTGACTATTTTATTACGTTGCTCCTTTTAAAATGAGCCACTTGGGATTTTCATGAATCACAACTCTGGCTTGGATTAGGGCAAAAGGACAGAAACCGTACAGAGGCTTTTATAAATGAGGTCCCAGCAGAGGAGAGTGAGGTTATAGGCTTAGATTTGGGCCAGAGGATTGGACCCTCCCTTCAATCCTTAGAAATGTTTCCTCTGACTGTTTGCTGCTTTGACATGAAATCATACTTTCCTTTTTTGTTCAGCTAAGTCTTGACTTGACAGACCAAGCAGTCAGTAAAATATGAGGCTTGAAAATGTCCCACATGCTGACCAAAAACTCAGCTTTATCCCTGCCAAAAAACCATAAACACATGCCTCACTCCATGACACCACCACCCACTCCTCTCTTCTCAGCTCGCCTTACAATCTGCAAATTTTTCCAGAAGAATGTTAACACACTGGAGTCAGGTTGTGGCAGCAGGACTGCAGTTGTTGATCTCAGCCCCTTTGTTTACCGCTCAGGAATCCGAATGTGTCATTATGAGACGAGGCTCTGCTCTTTTCACAGATTCCTCTCCTCCACCTACTCTATTAAATAAGTGGTTGTTGAAAGGTGGCAGGTGTAATAAAGGAATCACAGCTTGTGTTTCTTCAGGTGAGGGCTTGTAAATATTTCATCATGGACAAATTGCTACTGAGCTGGTTTACAGGTGTGCGCTCATGATAATAACGCAGGTAAAGAATACAATACAGGAGCTAGCTACAATTTTAGATATACTGAGGGAATGAGTCCAACATTTTATTCCTTTGGTTAACTGTTTAATTATAATTTTTTTACATTTAATTCATATTTCCTCACAATCCCTCTGTGTTTTTGTTTTTTTGGTAGGCATAAAAATAATGAAAAATTGAAAAAACTGGAATGAGCCTATCCCCCATGTTTGAATCAGTCTCCACCATTAAAAATACTGTATAAAAAGGAAAAAATGTCAGCCATAAACACAATCAAAAATGGTATTTGATGCATGAAGAATATGTTTTTATCTACATACTGTCATTTGAAAACATATAAGTTGCAAAATGTTAAAATAAATGACCTGGAGGCCTGACGATGGAGGGCATCTCACAGGAATTTAATGTAGTATGTGTAAGACTATTTGTTTATACCTGTCATTCTACTCATATGTGTTTGTTTGCTCACAGCTGTGTGTGTCTTATGTGGCGCTGTAACTCAAGAAAGCACCTGTAAGCCCTGAGGTTCTTGTATGCCCCTCACTCTGGCTGACAGCGTCAAACTAAGCCATCAGATAAAGTGAAATGTGACAGCATGTCGGGCTGTCAGGCTGTAGTAAACTCTCAGAGCTAAGATGCCTGGAATGCATCCCCCACCCTACCACCCCCAGTCAGAGGGGAGAAAGGTGCGGGTATAATTACACCAAAAATGACTCTATCTCATGTTAATAATACAGTGATTACAGCTGACAGTTCAGCACACTGAGCACTGACAAGTTTGTGAGGGGAATTTTCTTTGTCTTTCAACACAGAATTTGTTCTCATGTTATCATCCTTTTTTAAATCTTAACTTGACCAACTGATGAAAAACAAAACTAGTTAATTGGTGCCAGTGAACATGCAGGAAAGATTATGAATCTGTTTTTCTCTACCCGTCCATCGATCATGCATGACATCACCGGCACACTAATTCCATTTTACGAGAAGTTAGGGAAAGATGCATCTCATCCCTGACTGTATACTTAAAATTATACACAGTTGCGTAAGGGAGGTCTTTGTTGATCATTTGTTCCGTATGCCCAAGTGTCAAATGAGTTAGCGGTTACACCACTGGGTAGATTTCGAGAGATTTTGCAAGTTATTTATTATGCAAAGGGTGAGTACTGCACACGATCATAACAGGATGATACAAATTATGTGTTACTGATTATTCAGAGGCACACATGTTTGCCATTGTCTTTCTCAAAGCCTTGAAGCAAATCTGACTGCAAATCTGATTCATCTGAAAACAGTAAGCAGAAACATCAAACTAACAACAATTATTCATTATTCCAGCCCCATAAGTTAGAGCGGTTTGGCTCACTGTGGTGTGGGAAAGCTCGACATTGCTTTGCCTGGGACACACGTGATTTTAAGAAGCCTGTGCAACACATACTTGACAGTACTGAAGTACCATTGTATGAGGCAAACCACATTAATTGCCACATTTATCCCCTTTTTCTTGCATACTCTTTGCCTTTTTATTGACCAACTCACTTTCCCTGCATATTTTCCCTTCCGTCTGCCTTTGTGACTACAGTGCTGTGCCAAATAGGTTTCTGCATCACTGTCTGTCCATCTTCATTCCAGCGCTGTGACCCAAACATCCAGACAGCAGGACGAAGCCAAACAAAAGCCCTGAACTTTGAGAATTATTGAATTACATTTTTTTTTTTTATTTCACAGGGTTTACAAATATAGGTATTTTGTTAATTTTGGAATGAAGCACCATAAGTATGAATGTATGGCACCTGAGGACAAATCACACTTGGTGTACAAAACATGATTTCATTTCCTCAAAAAGAGGGAAAATCCACACTAGTACACAAAATAACAGCAAAAATGATGCAACCACAAATCACAGCAATCATCATTGAATAGCAAACAGGTTACTCCAACCGCAGCCATTTTGTGAGAAACTGTCATCATCTGAAAAAAATTAGAGCTCAGGGGGCAACTTTGGGAAATGCCTTCCTTAAGGACACATGCCAAGGTCTAACTGCTGGTTCAGTGTCTGGGAAAGTCCCAGATAATTTAATGCTGAGACAGTATAACCAGACTATACAAGATACCAACTCTGAGCAGAGGTTACGTTATGTGGTCCTGTGGGAAAGAGATAAATATATGGAGAGTAGACAGAAGGAGAATAAAGGGCAGAGTATAGAGGACAGATGAAATCTTCTTTTGGAAAGGTTAAAATGCAACTCTATCAGAATTTGACACACTTGATAAAACAATAAAGAAGTAAGTTTAAAAAGTTCTTGCTATACATAATGTCTTTGTTTTAATATTTTAGGTTGTTGTGATGTATATGACACATGTGATGTCATGGAGGCTTGTTGAGAGAACCTAAAAAAGTTTGGTGCAAAATGCATCATCCACTTCAAAAAACATTCTTTTCTCTTTAATCTTGCAGAAATAAAGAAACTGTACAACAGTAATTTGTCTTGCACTGTACCAAAACTTGAGGAAGAAATCTTCAAAACAGAATTCAAAGCAAAATAATGAAGACAGAAGAAAATAGGCTACATATTTACTACAAGACAGGGATAAAGAGGGAAGGACGGAGACAGAGCAAACTGGAAAGCTGGTTATTAGAGCATGTTGGTCTTGTTGTAATGGGGCCCTGCTGCACTCTAAATGACAGACTTCTTTGGCTTCTATCAGTCGGCATCTCTCTCTCTGGCTTTCCCAGAAAACTACTGAGGTGAAACAGATACGGGCCTAATTGGGGTTTTACAATCACGTACACGGCGTGCAGTATGCATGCACAAGGAGTTCCACATCGCACTCCACAGCGCTTGAGAAGCCAAAATGTTTAAGCCGTGCTGGCTGACAGACAGACCTCCAACACTTGTTTCATCAATCACAATGAGTTATATGTTATACTACTGGTAACTTCTTGTACTGCCAATAAAGCCATTAAACTAAGATCAGGAAACATTTTCCAAACTAAATGATTGGTCACTGAAAGTAGAACATTTCTACTTGGTCTCCTGGTATTAAACTTCAAGCTCTACACACACAGAAAAGTTGCAAACCTGTTTTTACATGAGCAGCCTGTGTGCGTTGAGATTATAAAGCTGTAGGGGGATCATCAACATGCCTCAATGGTCTGAGATGACAGGCCAATGAATTACAGAGAGCAAACCGCGAAGGGTAATGTGGGTTTCTTAATAAAGAGAGACTATGGAATGTTGTGTGCAAGCCTCGTATGAACCACCACCCTCACTTTGCGTCTCCGTTCTGGTCTACTTTTCACTCTTTTTTTTACACACCAGCTGTGTATCTCTCCTTCCACTGAAACATTAATACAAGCTATTATTCCCTGAAATTTAGCTGAACAGTTATCATGTGATTGTTCGGAGGCTCTGACCTCCCTCAAATGACTGGTTTCCTCAGGTGACATGATAAATGTTCTACTTTTGACACTGGTGTGTAGACTAAGAAACAATGTGTTATCAGTTTAGCCGTATCCTTTGAGTAGTGAAGTAAATCCAAATCCAGCCAGAATCTACCCCCATACTGTAAGTCCATCTTCAATCCCCCCAAGTCTTTAAAACTTCAGATCTTATTTACTTTGTTTAAATCAAACCTTGTGTCTGGTTTAACTGAAGTGAAGCACCTGCATGTGTAAATGGACCCGCTTCTTATCCTCCCAAAACTGCACATCTCCAGTTTACAAGGATGCTATCTAACCTGATAGCAGTAACCTGATGCTTCATTAAATTTTAATGCAAATGTAATATGATCATTTATAGATCCCTCTTATATTATATATTATTAGAGCCTTTCAAATTTGAAAAAGAAAAGTGAATCAAGGTTTGAAAGAGGAAGTATCATGCACATTTCCAGGTATATTTATATTCTGGGGCTCTTCTGGAATATCTTTGCATGATTTATGGTCAAAAAACTCATTTATCTTATACTGGCCCTTCATGCAGCCCCTCAGTTCAGCCTCTGTCTGAAACAGGCAGTTTTAGCTCCTGCCTCTTTAAGGCCCCCGTCCCGATAAACCCAAACTGTTCTGATCAGCCAGCTGGCAGATTTCCGGCGGTTCCAAAGGCTATAAACAAGAGGCTGTAAACAAACAAAAGCAGTCAGATTTCACTTTTGTTTTTCATTCTTTACTTGAAATGTAAACTTCTTAAATACATGTTTGAGCCAAAATCTGATTCGAAATCTGTGAGAGGACAAGGTGAACAACCCGTGGAACTATCTTAGAAACAAACTTAGCAACAAAGACGAACGCCTGTTTGTGGGCATGCATGAACAATCTGACATTATTACCAGGAGGAAGGAGAGGTAACATTGCAAATGAAGGGTTCAGAGCAGACTGAAGCCCCGACTTTTGAATTACAGGGAGCATTTTTACATGCATTTACCTCAAGTTTTGGAACTTTGACTATGTTATACATAGACATCTGACATCATAACTGTAAAAATAACAGGAACTCACAAAAAGCATTATATGTCCCCTTTAAAATCATAGAAAGAATCAGTTTTTAATCAGTTTTCCCATACACTGTACACAAAGTTATTGCCCCAAATGTTTACACAGCGACTTAACTTTAACACAGTGTTAACTCTACTCCTACTGGGTGCAAATCAAGGGGCCCAAGGGCTCAGGAGGCCCCAAAAGCAGAGATTCATTCCCTCCACTCAGTAGTTTACTCTATAGTGAGCAGAAAGTTGAAATTCCAGACACTTATAAATCATTGTCATTTTGCATCGTCACAGACGGTGAAGCCACAGGTGTAGTGTCACATCTGTAATAATGCGGGGCAGTGCATTGTGGGACTGTATTTTTGAGGGCATAACATTGTGCAGCAAATTAAATATATAGAGTATAAAACATATATTCATATAAACAGTATGCCTCATATTGAATGATCATGACATGAGCTGTTCCAAGCTTTCTGCTTCCACAATGACTGAATCAAGGCTCCACTCAGTTCCTCCCACTTCATACGATATACCTGTGATATCTTCAGTATTCTCAGTGTGCTTTGATTCAGCCCTCCTTCAAAAGTTAAATTGTCACTGGAGTCTGCAATTCCCAAATGTGAGCAACATTTAGTTTTTGCCTTGTGTAACTATGATCTATTCATATTAAGCAACGTTTGGCTTGGGATCAATAACGATTAAAGAAAAAACACACACCTGAAGGTTTTACGCTTATCTGCTCCTCCCACCTGACCATTGTGTATTCATTATTGGTCTTTGGGAAAGCACTGTCTCTGCACTGACTACAGAGAGAACAGTGTCAAGTTTCCACTAGTACAGGTAAGTGCAAAGATATGTATGTGTATGCAGGTGTGTGTGTGTTTGTGTGTTTATATAAGGTTGTTTGATGAAATTAAGTTTGTGACAGACATATGATAAATACTGTACAAGTATATGTGTACGAAACATAGTGTTGTAACAATAACCTGAGTCATGCTTGCGACCAGGTCTCAATTATGATATATGATGTAATGTAATATGAAAGCTGATATTGAAGTGATAATTCACAGTCCAGATCCAAGATTTGAGGTCCTGAATTCAAACACAGTAGACTAATTCAACGTGCCTTGCAGCTTGTGGAACTTGCAACAGAACCTGGAAAATGCAAACAGCGAAGACAAACGAACAAAGTCATTCATGTGTCTGATGAAACGCCACACCGACATCACTTTTCAAATTGTGTTTCAAAAAGTGTGGACTGAATATAAAAAACAAACTGATTAAAATTTAAACAGCAGTAATATGATATATGTGGTGTAACAATAAAAGGCTGCATACTGCAGGTTAGTTTGACTACTGTCCACTGCAATACATTTGAGAGTAGAGGACGTCACACGATGTCACACTATATTTACAGTGCTTGGCCAACACCCAGGACATATTTTAGATGTTAAGACCTGACTTTGTTGTCCCGTACTGAAAGCACCAAGTTAATTAATGAGCTTGTCCAAACATGCAGTAGTAACAGACAGGCATGAGTCACATACACCAGTTAGGATATAGCTAAATTAAGCAAATGTTAAGGAACGTTAAAGTCCCCCTTCACTCAAAAATATAATTTTTTTCCTTCAGTTGGATGTTTGAGCCTCACTGAGAAGAATGATGTATGTGAAGAGTTGGACACTAGAAGGCCATTATTACATCGATCTGCTGAAGGGAGTTCACTTTCAACCTGAGTTTAAGGTGTGGTCCTTCAAGTAGGTTTTGCCTGATTCATCACAGATCGTTAGTTAATTTCTTTAATCAGTCCAAAAATGGTATAATAACAACAATTCACTATTTTATGCAGGGTTTATGTTCTAGACTTCTATTGTTTCCAGTCTTTCTGCTAAGCTAAGCTAAGCTAACCAGCTGTTGGCTGTAACTTCATATATAACAGAAAAATGTGGGAGTGGTATCAAATACTACAAGTGTATTCCCAAAATGTCAAACTATTTCTTTAAAACAGACCTTTATATTTGAAAGCTAATTCTAAGTAATGTCATGATCTAGTTATATCTTCCATCTGTCAGTGTTAAACATTTTGCCCTACACTTACCTGTGTGTCATTGAACTCACACTTACTCTGTTGGACAGTGTTAAAAATTTAATCCATTTTTTTTTTACAGCCAGTTTCTTCTCTAAATGTTCAACCAGTTGGTGTAAATCTGGTAATCAGTGAACACTGTGCACAGCTATCAGCTATTTTTTGTTGTGTGTTATTTGGCCAACAACATGGTTTCTTTGCAATTGACAGTAAGCCATTTATTTACCTAAAGACCAACTTCACTTCTCTGTGCTACTATAGGGTGATGTCATTTGTGTTACAGCACATGTGCTTTATTTGTGGTCCCTATTTAGCTGCATGGGGACTTTTTATCGCCTGCCAAAGTTGACCACGGTTGTTTCCAGCCCTTTCTTGTGATCCGACCACAGTGCTGAGGCAGCTACTTGGATTTGGCGAATGCAGTTTTCTGTCATTACCATGCAGCGGGACTTTGGCTTGTGTTGAGAAATCTGCCCCTTTTGATGGGCTGTTGGCAGGAGAATTAAACAGAATAACTGAAACCAGTTAAATGGGCCCAGTTTTCCCCCCATCAGCATTGAGCAGTTGCCAATATCCTTGTAGTTCCACTGTAAGTCAATGGGACAAGGACAAACCTAATGCTATGATGTGTTTATGAACTGTGGCTGTGTACAAATTAGCTAATATAACTGCAGGAGGCTGGGCAGGCTAAAGAATTTATAGTTTTGTGTCATCCTCCCATTATGGAAATAGTATGTCACTTTATTGGAAGCATGTGTGTCATAAGATGCTATCTGCTGTAGCTAGCTTTCCTCGTTGTGCTTGTGATTCAGTATCCAGGCCTGCAGTGTAATGATCAGTATCTTTGCAGAATAACAGATGACCAAATCATTGAAAATATTTATTGCCAACAATCTGCTGCATCTTAGTCTGGGATGTAGCCAGTATATTAGAAATACTGAGGTCAAGAGTCTCTCAGTCCAAACGCCACCCATCCCTTTAATTTGACCAGCCACCAAAATAATTCTGTAAATTTTCTTTTTCCACATTTCAAATCAAATTAGGCATTAAAAACACTTTACCATGTGTAACATAACTCCTCCATATATCGCTAAATGCCTCAAATACCCTCATACAATACTGCAGATATGACCGTGGCATCCTCAGTGGGGAGCTACAGCCCTGGTATTGGTCATCCCTGACTTCAGTTGTTGCTCAGTTTCTCTCGCAGTGCATCAAATTGTTCCACCATACCAACACGACATGGTAGTTATTTCCACATTTTCCTGTCTGAACCCTCTTCATGCAACATGCTTCCTGTCTCTGCCATGTTTTCCTGTAACCCGGCAGGTCAGCGAGTCAAGGGACCCCTCCACATATCCCCAGTGGAGCAGTGTGGCCCCCAGAGCCCCTTGACCGAGGTGCTTAACCTCAATTAAGTCTCTCAGCGTCCAAGCGTATGAAACGGCGGTCTATGGAATGCAAAACCTTGCCAATGAGAGCTGCCAAGTCAGCAAAGAACACAGTAATGAAATAATCAAATCAAGCTATAATGGAAGCGGTGGCCTGTAATCATATAATTACCTTGCAGGTACCCCACGGCGTTATCATGTGCACAACAATGGAAGTATGAGGGGTATTAGTCATTGATAATTAATCTTATTATTATTTTGGTGGGATTTAAATAGCAACTTCCTTGAAGTTAATTCATCAACTTGCCTGGAAAGTTAGATTCCCACAGAGTTTTCTTCATATCTTTCCCCACGGGGATGAAAAACAGAAGTCTTTCTATTTGCTGTCAGTGGTGGAGGAGAGGGGAGGAGGTTTATTATTTGATGTTTTGAGATAATCCAGCCCCACATTCCTTCCTGGGGCAACCTCAGCCCAGGGTGTGAAGGTCTGGGAGCCTCAACCAGCTTAGATAGTTTAATCACTGTACAGCTGACTTTCTGGCTCGAGGCCTGGCTTCCATTCTCCTTTTGCAAAATCAATTTGATCCCCACGTGACTCTCTACAGCAAAGCTTTTTTCCAAGTTCAACTGCATAATATCCTATTATGTATATTTAATATATTGTATATCTAACTTTCTGCATGGTTGTCACACTGCAAAACTGAGATGATAAATATTGTGACATTGTTAGATTTAGACAAAATGACCCTTGTTCATGTTGCTTAAGGGTTGATGCTACATGTAAAGTGAAACAAGACGTTATTAGTCCAACATCCCCACTTAGAAGAGTCCCATGATATGACCATTTAGCCCCCAGCTTCAGGCTCAGTGAACAACAGGAATCTGGGTTTGTTTAGCTTGCCTAGATTTGCCTGAGAGCCTAGTTCATCACAAGCAAAGGCTGGATGATGGAGGGAGAGGCAGGGTTGTACTCACTTTTCTGTAAAATGATCCGAGCGAACAGCTTCTTGATTAATCCATCTCATTATGGTGTTACCTTGAGGGCTCAGTGAGAATCCACCTTCACACACACAGAGGTAAGTTCAGTATGAGGACAGGCAAAGAGATGCGATCCTGAGAATCATATTCCGATAGTATTTTGGTATGTCACTGTGGAATGATTTTACCTACCATTTAACAAAGTAATTGTCTTTAACTGTAATGTGTGATCATAAGAACTGTACTTGTTGCCTTGAAACAAGTACAGGCTGATATGACCGTTTTGGAGTCTATTTCCCAGGAAGAAAGGTCTCAGTCAAGGCTTAAACGTAGCAGACCACAGTGGCTTGTGATGACCTCAAACTACTTCAAATCTGACCCCAGTGTCAGTCCAAGCAGCAATACCACCTTTTTACAAAAACTCTAACTAATTTGGGTTTACAGTCAATTACAGCCCTTAAAATCATTTGTTAAACAGCAACAGTTTCATGTCTGGAGAGAAGATGACACATATGTATATGTTATGTACTGTACTTACAGACATTTGGTTTCTTGATTATGATAATAATGCAACCACTGAAATCTGAAGTCATGAGGTGGAATATAGAAGGGGTGAATTCGGGACACAGTGAGTAGCAAACAGATTTTGTATTTTATATTCTTGATGTATTTTGTTTGTTTTAGTTTTGGTTGATATGGTGCTCTCTCCTGTATCTATGCCCTTCTTTTGGGTGGGAGAATATGTTGGCTAATATATTAAGAACTTCATCTTACATTAGAAAGAGTGTTTCGCACTGTTTGCTCAAAGTTGTCAGTGGGCTTTTTTCTCAGCAAAGAAAATGGCCCATATAGTATATAGTCAAACTGACAAGAGCTTGGAAGGCAAATAGCTCTGAAAAGATGCCAAAGCATGTAAAATGGACATTGTTTCATTCATCTCAACTCAGATTCTTGACTGGTGTAAACAGTGTAAAGAGGTTACACTTACACTTTGTTTGCATTTAAACAAAGTTTCACACCAGATATCACACAAATAGATATAAAAACTTTGCCCTCTACTTCTCAAAGACCTATATAAGTGACTTTGAATTTCCAGCGAAGTCCCACATATCTCAGAAAGCAGAACTAACACATTGCGGGACTACCCACTGTGATAAAAAAAACTCAAGGGAATTACCGCTCAACACGTTCCCATAAAGTCTCCAGGAAAGATAATCAGCACAAAATATCTGGCCTACCACAAGTCTCGGGGGAGCCTTGTATAGTGTGGACATTGTAGAAAAGGCCAAGGGTCAAGGTACTTTATCAGCTTGGCTTTAATGCAATTCAGTCTCTTCCCTTGTATGGGTTTGTGGACAACAAACGACAAGGGTTTTCCCTGTTACATACTGCGCCACAGGCTTGTATCTCATGAGCCTCATGAGAAAACGCTGGGGGAGAATGTTATCTAGGTTTTGTTTGTTGACAAGTGGCACTAATGGCTTGTGATCGGTCTCTAGCATAAACTGATCCAAGCTACAGAGATATTTGTCAAACTTTTCATAGGCCCACACACCAGCCAGACACTCCTTTTCTGTCTGAGGATAACGTGTTTCCGCTTCTGTGAGACGCCTGGAACAGCATGCTACTGGCTTCCACTCCTTATCCTGGAGCTGGAGGAGCACACCCCCCAGTCCATTACTGCTGGCGTCAACTGAGACAGCTGTGGGTCTGGTGACATCATAATAAGTGAGAACCGGTGCGGTTGTCAGCAGCACTTAAATGTGAAGTCTGAATTTTTGTGAGTGGCCCCAAGTCCATGTATTCTTGCTTTCAGAAGCTCATACAGTAGCTGAGTTGAGAGGCTGGGGATGTACCTCCCCAGGTAGCCCACCATGCCCAGGACTCTCTTCAGTTCCTGAACATTTACTGGTGGTGAAAGCTTGCGCATGGCCTCAACCTTGTCGGGGTCAGACCTGACCCCTGCCTGGTCAATGAGATGACCCAGGAACCACAGCTGGCTCTGCCTGAGGGAGCATTTCTCTTTGTTGAGTTTCAAGCTGGCTGACTCGCTGCGCTGCAGCCGGGTGTCACGTAACTCCATTGAGTCCCCATAGAGAAGGATGTTGTCCATAAAGACCTCCACACCTTATAGCCCCTGCAGAGTCTGCATCATCTTCCTCTGGAGGATCTCAGGTGTGCTGGAAATCCTGAAAGGTAGCTGTTTGAAACAGTATCTGCCAATTAGCATTACGAATGTTGTCAGCTTACAGCTGTCTGGATGCAATGGAATTTGCCAGAAGCCACCGGCAACATCAAGAGAGGAGAACACAGTCGCACCACTTAGCTTAGCAGTTATCTCATCTGAGGTAGGCAGGATATACCGTTATCTCTTCACTGATTCATTCAGCTTTTTCTGGTTTCCACAGATCCTGGCTTTGCCAGTGTTCTTCTTCAGGACTGGCACCATCAGCCAGTCAGTAGGCTGTGTCCCCCACTCGATGACACTGTTGTTTGCAGTTCATCTTTGACCTTCTGCAGCGTTAGGAGAGGCACATGGCGTGCTGTGTGTACGGCATACAGCTGAGCTTCGTCCTTTAACTGTATTTTCACAAGTTCAGTTTTTAGTGTCTTTAGGCCTGTTGATGTCTACTGGTGTGGTATGTCACTTCATCTACTCTCCTCACCAGGTTCATTTTCACAGGCAGGAACCGGCTGAGTAGATTATTAATTGTGCATTCACAGACTACATAAACTGTGAATGAGTAGGACTTTTTCTTGTAGTTAACAGTAGCCTTGAACATGCCAAGACTCAGCAGCTCACCTCCTGGGCTGTCCAGTGGAATGTGTGCTGGTTCCAGTGTTCTCTCTGGAGTGAGTGTGTGGAATGTGTCCGCACAGATGATATTGACATCTGCCTCTGTGCCAATTTTAAATTCCTCTGGAGTGGAATCCGCATGCACCTGCACAGTCCACTGTTCACTTGTCTCGTCTGCATTACAAACTGAGACTAGGAAATAAGATGGCTGGTCTGCTTGCTCTGTGACCTCATTCACCGATTTGCTGTTGTGGCACAGTCTGACCCAGTGTCCCATTTTATGACAGATATGGCATTTTGCTTTCCCTGCAGGGCATTTTTCATCTTTATTCTGTGTTGTGCTTTTCCACATTTACCACATTTTCTTTCATTTCCCCCCCATTGTGTGTGTTTTGGCTTGCCTTGTGGATTCCAGCTTTTATTGCATTTGTATGCAACCTCTTGCACGGTTCCCACTGTCTCTCCCTGCATGCTTACTTGTGTGGCAACCTCCTCTGATTGTCTGACTGTCTGGATTGTCTGCGCCAGCCTTAGGTCTGCTATTAGCTGCAGCCCGCGTGAGAAATGTTTGTCCAGCATCCCAACAACAATACAGTTGCGGATATTTTCGTCCCTGGTTGCACCAAATTCACAGTGCGGACACTTTTTACAGGGCTTTAATGAAACATTCCCCTGGCCGCTGCAAGTCACTGTTGAAAAAATGCTCTTTCATGGATAATATTCCAAAGCCATCTCGATGTCTGTTCTCAGCAAACATGAATGACTTAAAGATGTTTTCTGCCTTGCTTCCCATGGCATAAATAAGGTAGGTCACCTGCACTGTCCCGGCTTCTTTGTCCAGTTTAGTGGTGACTCTAAATCACTGAAAGCACTGCTTCCAATCTGGCCATTCTGTCGGCTTATCAAAGGTAAAGTTCGCCAGTGGATTAAACTTCGCCATTCCGCTTAACCTCTTTTCCTCTCATATCTGTGTTTCCTAAACTCTGTAGGCTACTTCTGACACCATGTAGAAAAGGTCAAAGGTCAAGGTACTTTATCAACTTGACTTTATTGCAATTCAGGACCTGTTTACATTAAGCCTCCTTCACTCTGCATGTGTCTCTATATTTGCCACAAACCTCCTTTTCTGTAAAGGAGGTTTGTTGTAACGACCAAACGTGACTGCTGCCCATATACATATATGTATGACAGACATAAGGCCAGAGGTTATATTTAAATGGCTCCTCTTTTACAGGGTATGCTTTTCACACAGATGGAGAGGAAGGGGGTTAAGCCACAGGAATGTTTACCTATTTAGGGCATGGGAAGTAGGTAAGGAGTTAGAGGTCTGATGTTGACCACATCAGGACCTTAAGCACTCTCTCTTTCAGAGGATTTAAATGAGGCGAGAAGACCCCTTTAATTTCTTACAGTGTGTTTGACCTTAAGGTTGAGGCAGAAGATTAATGAGTACACAAAAAAGAAATTAGAATCATCTTATTGAATTACAGTCACCTTTCTGGTATGATAGTTAGAAGACTGTAATCACATAGATGGACTTGTGTGCTGTTTAAGTGCTTTTGAGCAAGTAAGCTGCAGGGCTGCTGCACTGCACTGACCCTAATCTTTGACCTTGCTCAAGGGGGTAAAATAAGAAAATCCTTTAACACATGATCATTATTTCATTCATTGTAAGTGGTTGTATCCTCAGGTAGGCTGTCAAATTCTGTCTGCATTACCTTTTCGTTTATTACGTGACTTTAAATAGAATCACATTACAAAATGATTCCACTTGTAGCAAAGCTGCTTTGCTGTGTTTGTGCTCTCACCACACATTGTGCCACACACAACGTCGACTCCTATTATGATGTGTATTCAAAGAACGCGAGTTATTAGAGCAGCGCCAAGCTTTTTGTATTCTGAGTGATCTCATGTAAGGAGTCTGTTTGTATGGTATGCGGCTGGCACTGAGGTTGGCTTATAGTGAATGAGCAGGCAGGTGTCTGTTGTCTTTTCTGAGGACTCTCCATCAGGACACTGCAGTGAACCTGAGACCTTCCGCTTGTCGAATGATCCCGTTAACAGATCCTAAAACTTGCAGATATCAGTTTCACACACTGGCAAAAGGAGCTAACTTGAAATTTAAGGACTTCAATATCCATAGATCCTTTAACCTGATGCAATTAATATGCACAAGGTTTTACCAACTCAGCTAGCGTATGACACTTTACACCGAAAGATTACAACAGTCAACAGATTTAACAGTGGTGAGTACAGCTAAAATTTCATTTTTCAAGTTTTCATCCAACACCTGAATGTAATTTGAGCTTATATGAGGGCTAAATTTACAGTGATTCTCATTAATGTATATTTTATCTTACTTTTACCTTTTGTTGATTGTGTATTGTTGTGTATAATGAAGCCTTTGTCTGTTTTGCATGTGTGCAATATTACTAATTTACTGTGCATGTTTGCATGTGTTTTGCACAGTCACTGGGTGCATGAATACTTCTGAATGTGTGCTTTGTGTTCATTGGAAGCGCACAGAGCAGATCAAAGCAGATTTTTTTTTTTTTGCCACTTTTATAACATGCTGAATTCTTGCCTCTACTCAGAAGTTGTGCAGTTGTACAGCAGAATAGAAGCAGGCTGAAAAACTCTCACAATGCCCACCACTGTATATCAGTGACCTGCTGTCCTGGATGCCAGACACCAATAAAAGCAGCCATAAAGCATGCAGAAATTGTGTACGGCTACGGCTGGTCTGA
Organism: Thunnus thynnus; assembly: GCF_963924715.1. NCBI lineage: Eukaryota > Metazoa > Chordata > Actinopteri > Scombriformes > Scombridae > Thunnus > Thunnus thynnus. The sequence continues at coordinate 8,288,866 of NC_089540.1, forward strand.
GTTACACGCTGTGGCACCACATTTACAGGGGCTACAGGTTTGTCAGGACAGAACAATGGCGACTGTATTGAAGGACCCTTAACGCTGGGGTTTTATTTGGCCCCTGGGAGGCAAAAAAAGAGTCTGCAATTGGAGAGAGGATATGCAGGCTGTGTGTGTGTGTGTGTGTGTGTGTGTGTGTGTGTGTGTGTGTGTGTGGAGTGCACACGTGTAGTTGAGGAATTTGCCCATTGTATATGATTGCAAGACTTTTTACCACTTCCTGACTCTTGACCCTTGACTTTTTGATTGTCTTTAGGGAATTTACTCCACTAATGAGGGAGACTTGTGTAAATCGTGAGACATACATTAATGTAGGGACTTAATTGCAGAGTTAAGATGTGCATAGAAACAGTATTCTTTCACAACTCTGTAAATCTTTTCTTTAGCTGGGTGGATGTCAGGGAGGCACTTGCAAGATATCATTGTGGCTTTTTTTTTTTCCACAATCAGAGTTTTAGAATTTGCTGTAGTTATAATAGAAGTTTAAATATTGTTACTAAGGAAGAACAAACCTAAAATTCTGTTGCATTTGTAAACAAGAATAGTTCAAGAAAATTCATTAAACAATACAATATGATTTTCAAGGTTGTAGCTGTGGAATTCAGCTGCCTCTAATCCTCCTTGATATTTTTTGTGTTGTGATGGAGTTAGTTAAATCTTGTTTGGTTGTTTTTTTGTTTTTGTTTTTCTTTAGGCCTGTGACATCAGGGAATTCAGTGAATGCATCAGGCATTGTGAAAAGCCAAAGTCTCCAATATTAACCCAAGGCTGTAGCTAAAAAGTAGAGTTGTGTCCAGACACTCTGCATCAGGCTCTGTGAGTTATGTACGTATATGTATATATGTGTGAATGTCTGTTTGTGTGTGGTTGTGGGAGTGAGTATGTGCAGGCATAAATGTTTGTGTGTACATATGGTGTGGGTGATTATGAGTGCTAAATACTTTGCTAGTGTTTATTTAATGTGTGCTCAGTGATTTTACAGCAAACTCTACAAGCCAATGTGTTGAAATAAAAAGAAAGGTGTGTGTCAGGGTGCAGTTTGAAATATGACCTTAAAATCCCACATATCCTTAGTCTTTCATCTGTAATTTATGCCTTTGTTAATCAGATGTGTACATGATCAATTTAACACGTGACTGTTATCTAATCATAAACATAAGTCTTTATCAACACAACCGTAAAGTGCTATAGTCAAAAGCACCATAAACAGGAAAATGTCCTTTTCTTGCCATCATTGAATGAACTGCATGATGGAAAAACACATTTGTGAAGAGGTTTTCACATGACTCAGTGTTTAGATATTTTAAACTATATTTCTTCTGTTTTGTTTAATTATATTGTGTAGAAGAAAAACCTTTCCCTAAGAGGAATGTCACTGGCAGCACTGCTCCCGCTCTCAGTTGTAATTACTGAGGAGCTGGCATGCGTAGAAACAAGGAGACACAACATCCTGCTTAACTGAACATGCTGTATCAAACGAACTTGTAGAGAAAAACAAGTGACATTTACGGTAAGCTGCTAAAACATCTGAGTAATACTGAATAATATTGGAAAACTTCTTTAGAGAGCATTATTTGGGGAAAATACTATTAGACGTAGAAGTGAAACTGGGGCAGAACAAGTCAGCATTGGTGAAATCCTCGATATGTGAGTTTTTATTGCACAGACAGAAGGGAATGAATGAGTTGCAGTAGTCCAAGGCTTCCAGAGGTATTTCTGTAGTACAATCAAATTTAAGACAGACAAGCTTTACGGTCAGTGGCATTTCTAGGTTAAGTAACATGTCATCTACATAAAGACAAAAATGGGAAATACAGATGGTAAGCATCCTTGTTGAGTCCCTCTGTGAGACATTAAGATGACAACAATAAATAGGTTGTTGTGTACAGTACATGTATCCAGTGAATAACTCTCTGAAAACAGTGCAATCCTTGAAACCAAACCAAAACCATATGCAAGCTTGGTATGAGACTTTTAGACAGTTTAAGGATTGTAATTAATTATAGAATACACCTACCAATGTGTTACTCGTATCTTTTGGTCCTCTTAGGTGAAATATTTACTGTATGCATATGTGCATATATCCTCAAGTCATAGTATAATGTGCTCCACTTTCAAATGTGATTTATACGCCTTGTTATGTAACCTAATATGTCTATGCAGTGGAATGTAATTTTCTGAATGAAGTCCTTGGTGTGTTAGCTGGAGCCTGTTTTTTTCTTACTGTGGCTATAAATGCTCAGCTGAATGAGCACAGGCAGTGACACATGCCGTCAAACATGCTGAGAGCTGCTGGAGGTGGCCTAAACGGTTAAGACGCCGAGGCCGTTTACAGAGCACAGTCCACAGTATGGGGCTGAAGTCAACATCACAATTTGTTTTGGTTATTTTGCTGCATCACTTACTGCTACTGTTGATTTATCTTAAATATCAATGACCAATATAAATCAAGATAAAATAAACTCACTGATTTTGAACCTAGACAAGCATTTATTGTATCTTTGCACATCCATATAGGCTACAGCTGTAGCCAGGGGAGATACAGAGGTCATGAGCACTACTGTTTCAAAGCCTTTTCCACACTACCTGGAATAAAATACTTGCGTACCAGACTAGTCATATTTATAAATATATAGTGTCTAAAAATACTGGAATCAGCATATAAAATTCCAACCATGTGTAAGTTTTTAATGGTAGAATGTAAACACTCCCCAGGTTGAACCCACAATTTCCTACAAGAGTAGTACAGGCCTGATAAAGGCCTCAAAGGAATATGAGGATAGCTACATGGAAACTGTTCTGTTTTCAGGTGATGTAATACAGTCATATTGGATGGTTTTGTTTAGTTTATTCTGTTGTAACACAATATATACCGTACATAGCATAGATGCAAAAATATGCACAATAAACACAAATATATACTAATAAATATTATTGACAGACATTGCGTATTGGCCTAGGCTATAAAGGCTACAGGTAGCCTACGGCATAAGTCTATTCAGCTAATATTCTATGTATGTGTCCATATTTTTTAAATATATATATAAATTTGGGAGGATGGGGAGGGAGGGGGAGTGATGGAAGATTAAATAACTTAGATAACAGAAATCACACTTACTGCACTACTTACTGCCTTATACAGTACATTGTATCAGACATGTTACAATAATGGCATGGCTAATATGTATCATTTTATCATTATATAATTAGCAGACATGCAAACATTTCTACTAAATCAAAATATAAAAGGTAACCAGGCTGCTCATTAATATCGCAGTGTGTGTTAACTCCATTACTAATAATGTAGATTACTGCAGGCTAAATATCAAGATATGTTAAATTCTGAAAGAAATACCTTTTCGTAACAGTAACAAACACTTCAGTACCCATGATGCATTTTGTACCCTCTTTATTGCTGGTACGCCATGCGCCAGGCTTGACTGAAGCATGGTCCCTTTATAAATTTGGACCGTGGGCTGCGCCGCTCTGCAGCCCCTCACAGAGCTCCCGCTGCCCGGAACAAACCATCTGGCCACCCGGACTGGGGGGTGGTCGCGGTGTAGAGAACTACAGGACACGCAGAGGTAGGAGACATAATGTCCAATTCTCTGCAAATTATGCGCTCACAGGAGACACTGTAGCAGCGCGAATGCGCAGCTTCAGCGAAATTGTTTTAGGCATCAATTCTAGCGCATCACGAGACTTAACCACGCCTCTACAACCGTGCTCTGCACCGACATGAAACCACTATATACGTATCCCACAATTTAGGAATAACCGAACCTATAAATTAACGCACGTTTTGATACAGTAGATGGTTCATAACCGCATGTTTTAACGGTGGTTATGTTGCGTGTCTGTGACGGCGGAAGGTGGCTCACGCTCGTTATATCAGTGCTTTGAGGTCACATGGCGCAGCGAGGGACAATGTGGAGGGAAATGTTCCTCAAAAGTTCAGCTACATCCCCTATTAGGCATTAAAATATTAAGAATTCAAAGAATGTCATGCATCACATAGAAAGACAAAACACACAGAAATCTGTCTGTTTTGTTCCAACTACACCACATAATAATACCACATGAAATGTCTGCATTAAAGGTATAAAAAGATCATTATATACTTCAACTGAGTTGCACTTCAATACACAGAGGTCCCTATAAACATTATGAAATATGACAGACACAAAAAGATAAAAATCATTTGTTAAAATACCTTAAATTTGATATCTGTCTATCTAAATATTAATCTGTTCATCTGGTTTAGGTCAAACTGTTAATAAATTGTATTAGTGTGTCAAATTTATTACCTCTCAAGATAAAAATATCTGAAAAATGTAAAGTCATGAATATCAAAAGTCATTTGGGGTAGCATACTTATAGATTATGTTAAGTTTTGTGCGTAAGATCAAGATGTTAGACGTCAGTGGCAAAAAATGCGTGAGCGAGATAGTCCCTAGTCAAATACACAAGCTGAAAATGACAAATTTAGGCCTTGAGTGTGCTGAAGACTACAGATAAAGGACACACACCCACATTGGTCAGTCCTTGAGAGGCGAATCGCAGATAAGTGAGGCAGCCAAACCAACTGTCAGAAAGTACACCCAAAGTCTCGTTAGTCAATCCCGGCGGCGAAGATGTGAGTGAATCTGCCTTTATTTTCCGCAGTCTGTTTTCTTTTTGTGTCTTTTGTGAATATGTTAACTATCTGTCTGCATGGTTGCAGAAAGATAATACTTGTTTATATTCTAGCTACTTCCTTTAAAAAAAAATTCTTCTCTATTGTCTAACTGGTTCACCATGTCACGCTTTTTATGATTCATCCTCTTTGGTTTCTTTCTCTCCAACTTTTCTCTTAATTTCTTGTGTTTTTCTTCCTTCAGGGGTGTGTGTGTGTCTCTGCCGGAACCAGTGATGGCCGACCAGCTGCCTCCACAGCAGGTGAATAAGTTCCAACAAGGGAGCCTCCCCAACGGGAAAGAAGTCACCCAGGATGACCTGCACGCAAGAGGCCAGTGGGCTAGCAAGGCTGAGTTCCTCCTGGCAGTGGCGGGGCAGATCATCGGCCTGGGCAACGTCTGGAGGTTCCCTTACCTCTGCTACAAGAACGGAGGAGGTAAATTATGTGGGGGAGCAGAGGGGAAGAGAGAGGAAGATTCAGCTTTGTAGTTTTTGTTGACAAATTGTCATTCTATAAATTCTGTCTTGGCTCTCTGTCTGTCATCTGCACTTATCTTTTCCTCTTTTTTTCTCCCCTTTTTCTTTAATTTTCTAAAAAAAAAATAGAGATGAGATTTGCAAGATGCTTGTTAGAGTTAGGGATATATGTGTTTTGTATTTTTTTACTCCTATGAAGATGATATATATTATAGAAAATATCCTTACAAAGAAATGACAGTTTTATTTATTTAGTTTTATTGGAGCAAAAAGGTTCATTTGTGGTTATTTATTGGTTGTAGAGTTCAGCAGTCTGTTGCACCGGCTGTGTGTAAGTTCAGACTTAGCCTAGTTATAAAGAAAATTATTACTAAGTTGTGATTTATGCATTACTAAAATAAAAACGGCTGCACCACGGAGATAAGTTACAACATAACTCCAAGTAGGGGAATGTGTAACTAAATAGTTACACATGTCCCTAGGGTAGGTGTAAATCATAAAATGTCACAGAATTGTACTCACTAATGGTAAAACAGCAGTTTCCCTGCCACACAGCATCTTTTATTTCATTAACTGCATGCCATTTTGCAACACAGTAATCTAGTAGAGACCTAATTTATTGATATGATAGTCCAAAATAGTTTACTACAACATTGTAAGATGCTAAGTGGCTCATGCCATACAGAAAGCAAATGCGCACAGTGACCATGATGATTAAACTCTTATCTTTGATTGTCGATTGGCCACTTGCCTTAGTTGTGACTTTACATCCAAACTAGTCAGTAGCTGATTTAGTTGCAAACTAAGCATCTTATGCATGTGTGTGTGTCCAGGTGTGTTCTTTATACCTTACCTGTTGTTCCTGGTGCTGTGCGGCGTCCCCCTGTTCCTCCTGGAGACCTCACTGGGACAGTACACCAGCCTGGGAGGGGTCAGCGCCTGGAGGACTGTCTGCCCATTATTTGGAGGTACACTTCTGCAATATGTCCTGTTATGTGCTGTTAAGATTGACATAAAGAGAATAAGAGATAGCAGAACAATTAACGCAAGAACACAGGATGAAAACTTGGAAATTTAATTTTTTACTTCACTATGTCTGAATGAATAAGACCTTCAAACACATTGGTTCGGAAAAAATCAAACAAACATTGAGACAGTTGCAGTGTTATGCTGGTTTTGTTGCATATCTTGATGATTATTGTAAGTTTTTAACCGACCTGCAACCTTGCCAACATCTCTCTGTTTCTTTTTTCCCTTCCCGTTCGACTAGTTATCCTAACTTCCCTAACTTCACAGACTTTGTCTCTCTTTTACTTTCTCCTTTACTTTCCCATGTCTTTTTGACCTAGTCTTTCTCCTCATTGGTGCAAGCATCCAAAGTATTCCTATGCCCACATCAACACAAAACCCATATAAACAATGTGACCGCAATCAGAAGATTTGGCGCGCCCTGACATCTGCATGCATGTGAGGTTCATATTCAATCTCAGGTTTTCTGTCAAAACAATTCAAGAGTGCAGAAGGCAACTCGCAACCCGGCCAGCCAATAATAACACGCACTTGGGGTTGTTTTCATGGTGTCTTGCTATCTAAATAAAGGATCAGGGTTAAGCGTTAACGTAACACACAATTACAACAATAAACCTAAGGCTGCCGTTATCAATGTGATGCTGCCTGTCATTCAGGGAATAGAAAACTATGTGAGGTTAGTTAAGTTGAACACATGGTCTTCAATAAGCTGGTTTAGACAATTAAACATTTGGATGACAGGAATGCATTCAAGTATCTAGGAAAGGCTCATGTCTTTAATTAGACCTGAACATCAGACTCCATCTGTTTACAGTTTTCTCCTCAATATTAAGCTTGACAGCCCATACAGTACAGGCATTATATGGAGGACTTTGATCCATTAGTCTAACCTGACTATATTTATTTATAGGTGCAGCAGAATGACTAATTGGTGGGTAATTTATATGAATGCAAACAGTGGCAATCAATATCCATGCTGCCCTGTGGGGGAGTTACAAACAGTAGATACTGTAAATCTATGTTTTCTGATTGAGGTGTGATTGGCTGATGTCAATATATGATATACCTCTTATTACAGCAGTAAGCTTATAAATGCATGAGCTCAAAACTGAAATAATAAAGGTCTCAAAACTACATTTTAATACAGGGACCTACTTCAAGACAGGCCTCAAGATTAGGTAATAACTATGAACTTGTTTTTGTCAGATTAAAAGCTCATGTGCAGGTGTAACCGCTAGCTGGACCACCTGCAAAAACACATTGTAAACAGTGCGTGTGTGTTTGTGTGTGTGTGTAGATACAGTTAAAAGCTTAATTGTGCTTTATTTTTTTTTTACATTTTTAACCTGTTCAATGTCAAATAAACTGCATTTGTAAGCGTGTGTGTGTGTTCATGGCAGCTGCTCTGCCCCTTGCTCCATATGGCCTGCACATACATTTGGATATGCACACAGGGTTACCGCTGTTTTGTTAACAGTTGTTGCGTGAAAGCCATGTGTTCAGCACCACATGGAGAATATGCGCTACTTCCCCAGGCACCATGTACAGACAAAACTTACACGAGCAAAGTAACGCTTCTGTAGGAATCCCTCGCTAGTTTGCACTTTCAGTATGCCATCATTGCTGTCAGATAAATGCCTGAATTTCATTAGAGGATATCACAATCAGCTATTTGTCTGGGCCAACAGCATACGCTCTCTAACCCACTCAAGCCTCATAAGACTCATCTTTCATTCCTAATGAAGATATATTAGATGTGGGCTGCATGTCGAGTGCCTCAGTGAAAGGATGCTTTCATCTGAAACTCAAGTGACTTGGAACTGATAACAGAATGTGTGTGTATGAAGACTTTGAAGCTTTGTTAAAACTCTCCATATGTTTATTTCTGTAATCCTGCTGTACACAAGACAACAATAAGATCTGTTTGTGTAAACCATTAAACCTTGTATCATCTTATATCTCTGCAGGTCTTGGTTATGCCAGCCAGGTGATGATCCTGCATGGTTGCGTGTACTACATCATCATCCTGGCCTGGGCTCTCTTTTACCTGGCCAACAGCTTCCAGGCGGAGCTACCCTGGTCGCACTGTAACAACACGTGGAACACTGGTCAGTAATCAAGCACCAACTACAGCTGAAAGATGGATGAGTGGCTTCTTGATGTTTTTTTATGTTCTTATGTGTGTGTGTGTGTTCTCCTGCAGGTGCATGTTTCCTGTTTGACCAGAGCAACCAGACAGCCAATGCCAGCAGCCTGCCCGAGAACGCCACTTCCCCCGTCATGGAGTTTTGGGAGTGAGTGTGGTTGGTCTCCTAGGTTTCTCACTGATGGTTTTTCGGCATATTGATCATGCACTAACAGCAGCGTGTGTGTTCTAGGCGGGAGGTGCTCCGTCTGTCCAGCACTTTAGACGAGCTGGGTCCAATCAACTGGAAGCTGGCTCTGTGTCTAGCCGTCGTCTGGCTCGTCTGTTACTTCTGTGTCTGGAAGGGAGTCAAGTCCACTGGAAAGGTGAGCGGAAAACACACCAACATCATCCCCGTCCATGTCTGGGGACATCACAGCTTCTGGGCTACCAGATGGCTTGTTTTTGAAGTTAATAGATTTGTTTCTGATATGAGCAAATTGATTTTATTCCAGAATTAAGTAAACAGAAAGTGCATAAAGACACCCTCCACCCCGGCCTGCAACTTCTTTTATCCTTCTTTTTCTTTATTCATTTTATGCAATCATTTCGTATTTGAGGGTAAACCACAACTCATCTTTCTTGCGGACAGTAAACAACATAACAGACTGGACACTGTACATTGCCTCGATTTTGTGCGACTTGTTTATTGTGTTCCCTGCCGCCATCAGTCAACACGTTTACTTTCCAGAGCTTTCCCTCATTATTTCAGGACATCACAGACACGTCCTCCCTGTTTTCTCTGTCTCTGTGCCATCCTGACCACATCCCTGCATGCTGTGTACATTCTAGGTGGTGTACCTGACAGCCACCTTCCCATATGTCATGCTGTTTGTGCTGCTGGTGCGTGGTGCCACCCTTCCCGGAGCGACCGACGGCATCATCTACTACCTCAAACCCAACCACACCCGCCTGGCAGACCCACAGGTACAGAAACACAAACATACACTAAAAAACCTGTTAGAGCCAACAGAAATCCTTCCAGGCGTTCTTTCAGGTGGTATAGCAGCTTCTTTAAGTTGTAAGTCCACGCTGTCAGGTGAGTAGGTGTATTGTCAAACCTTTCACTTTGTGAAAATGACAATGGAGGATGTTTTGATCTGCAAAAGCATACTTTGTGACTGCAGGTTTTCCTTATACCGAATCAATCATACCTGAAATAAACAAGAAATACTGATCACAAAAAAACAATTATATATATATTATATATTAATAGATACTGAGAATTAATAGCGTTAACTACCACTGTCACAATACAAATTGCAGGGATGTTGGAGGATTGATGTAGCTGCACTGGCTTTTAAGTGCCTATGCACATGTTTAACGTTATTTTATGCAGCTCAAGGACACATTTAATAGATCTTGTTCACTCAGTAACAGGGTTTGTGCACAGATTAATGTGTCACCTCCAAACACATTGTTATTCTATAGAAAAGCCACCAGCCAGGACCTGTAAAGGTGTGTTCAGACTGAACACAAGGAGAGTTTTAGAGGCAGAAGTGAAATTTGGCCCGATTAATTTTCTATAGGATGTGAGGGAATTGCTTTTCATAGTATTTTGGGATAGCAGGCATTATGGAATTGACCGGGGATGTGAAATAAAGGGTTGAAAGTTGAAAGTTATCAATTAGGGCTAAATTCGCATGAAATTTGGTGAAAACGCGACCCAAAAAGATAATGCAATGGTAGGCCAGGAAGTTTAGCAGGTTTAGATAAATGTCTGTTTAGTTAATAACATTATTATTGCAGTTTCTGGGATCTTTTATTATGGTTGTCTCTTGCCTCCCAGATTACAGATACAAACAAAAGCTGAGTGCTACTTGGCACAAAGTAACACACATTTTTGGAGAAAGGCGTATTAAAGTAAATCAATTAATACCAGATGGGTGGAGTTTGACAGCATCAGCACATTTACATAGAGTCAGAGAAGTTATCTATCACTGGAGAAACACACACGAAGTTATTTTTCCTGCTGTTGTGCAAACATTTTGTTATTTATTGTACTCTGTTCCTGTTTCTCTCTCTGTAGGTATGGATGGATGCAGGGACCCAGATATTTTTCTCATATGGGATCTGTTTGGGGAGTCTCACAGCCCTCGGCAGTTACAACAAATACAACAATGACTGCTATAAGTGAGACACTACAGTCACACACACACACACAGAAACATGCAAAAATATTCCTTACACTCCACTTCAGACAAACCATACTCATGGAAATGGAAGATGTAAGCTCCCAATGGTCAGATGGCTTCCAGAAGGAATGGCTGGAATGGAGAGAGAAAACACACTGATACAGCCACACCTTAAAGAAAAGCCCTGGCTACCATGTTTCCCACACTCTAGGACTCCCACACATACACACACACAGAGAGAGAGAGAAAGGGCCAAACACTTAACTCTTGACCAAAGACCTTATTATATTCTGTTCAACATTAACTTTTATACTAGTCATGTTTTTTAGCTTTTGTGTCAAATTGTTCTCCTGAAATCACATGTATTTCCTGAATTTGTGTCCTGCCGTAATGCCAAATGTATTTCGTTGTGTGTATCCTTCCAGGGACTGTTTCCTTCTGTGCCTCCTGAACAGCAGCACCAGTTTCCTGGCAGGTTTTGCCATCTTCTCTGTGCTGGGTTTCATGGCTGAGGAGCAGGGCGTGGACATAGCCACCGTGGCCCAGTCAGGTGAAGCAGATGGCGGTTGGAGATGGAAACGTGGTTTCCCTCAGCAGAAGCGAGGAGATCTTGTTTAGGGAAACAGCTCAAGGGAAAACGAAAAAGAAGCTAACCTTTTCTATAATTAATTAATTCACTGCAGTATTTCACGCTGACCTTTAAATTTAATTTAAAGTAAGAGGCAAACACTAAAACTTTTAGGGCTCTTAATTCTATTAACCTATCAAGTGTCATAATAATCTCTAAATAAAGGCTACCCTGGGTCACAAGTGGTGCAGGAGCTATGTTTTTGCTAGCTCTTCCATGAACTAAAGCCAAAAACAATGTATTGATCCTACTACTAAGTATCACCTGTGTAGCCAAAGCCTGATAAAGATTTTTCCTCTGTGCCAGGGACTTCCCTTGTTGTCAAAAACTATCAATTACTATTAATCCGTATTAATCCTCCGCTGAAAATAGTCCTCATTAAACACAGTATTTCCTCCTGTTTGAGTAATGTTGGCTAGAAACTGCAGTGCCCAACTGTTTTAGGAAATGAGTTAGCCTTTTTTAAATATTATAATAAATATATGTGACTTGTTTTTACAGTTTTACATCCTCAGTAGGAATGAATGAGCTCGGAGCTGAGTGCCACAGACAGGGTAGTGAGGTTGGAAAGTTTTGAGAGACAGACTAATGCATAGTTGGTTTTGGTCTTTCCGTGGGATTTGTGACAGTAAGAAAAATATAGAATAATCCCAGCCTAATCCTATAAATAGCAAATCCATAAAATCAAAGCAATACCCAGCCGTTTAAGTCATACATATATTGTTTAAATAACTTTACATGTATAACATGTTTTTCCTGCGTTTGTATGTCCTCTTAGGACCTGGACTTGCCTTCATCGCCTACCCCAGAGCTGTAGCCATGATGCCTCTACCTCAACTCTGGGCTGTCTGCTTCTTCCTCATGATCATCATGCTGGGGCTGGATACACAGGTAGGTCATAGTAACACACACACACAGCGACTTTGATAAATTATTGATGGCATTGATTGAAGTAAAACTGCGCACATGCTGACCCCGTCTCCTCTCTTGTCACCCCAGTTTGTGAGTCTTGAGGCCCTGATGACGTCGGTGACTGACCTGTACCCTCATCTGATCAGACGAGGCTATCGCAGAGAGCTGCTGCTGCTGTTTATCTGTGTCGTCTGCTTCCTAATTGGACTGGTCATGGTCACGCCAGTAAGTCACACTCCGGATGGATGAGTGCATGATCGTCTAGCCTGTTTGGCTTCTATGATATTGAATTATAGACTTTTCTCTCTGTTGTGTGTGTGTGTTTGTCTCCACCCCGGTGCAGGGTGGTCTGTATGTGTTCCAGATATATGACCATTTCTCCTGCAGTGGAGCCAGCCTGCTGCTCCTCTCCATCTTCCAGTCTGTAGCCATCGGCTGGGTCTACGGTATGAATCCCAAACTCCTCTCATCTCCTCTTCTTTCTTTTCCTTTTTTTTTTTTCTCCTCTCTGTCCTGACTATAATCCCCATCTGTTGGACAATAGGATACCAGACTCCACCACATCAGAACATGCCAAAATAAATCTCAAGTTGTTTTCAATTTATATTGAAAATATAAAACAGAGCAGTGACAAGAACACTTTTTATCTAATTAAACACACACAGTCAAGCAGTCCACTTCCTCCCCTCCTTCTGCATTCCACTTGGAGTCAGTAGACAGTATATTAACATGGCTGCAGCTACCCACTGTTGTCGGGAGACTGGCTCCTAGCCAGGCCCCTGTCTGTCTCCTCCGGGCCCTAAATCAGCCCCTGGGCCCCGTCGCCTCTCAGTCTCAGGCTGACGGCCCCAGGGAGCCCCTATCCCGGCCAGACCTGGGGCTCAAGAACATTTACAAAAACACTGTTTGTTTAAAGAGTCAGATGGGTGCAACGTGCCATATATAGTGTATGTACATCAAGACAATCCAATTAGTGTTACAGCATTTAGGCAGTTAAATTTGTATTTGTTAAAGACTCAGAAAAGCTGTGACATGTAATAATTTTTTTTTTTAAAGTCATGCCATTGCAGATGATAATGGATGAGTTGAGTGGCTTGGCAGAGAGTGTGTGTTTGTATGTGTGGGTACATATGAATACCAAGGAAGCCAGCTTTTATGGCTCTCCCAGCAGTAGGTGAGTACAGCAGCAGAGTTGAGGGGTGGGCTTTAAGTGGACTGGGTAACACAGCGGTCAGGACTCCATTGCACCTTTTCCCCTTTTTTATGACTGTGGGATTTTACAGACTCTAACATACTATAACACTCCTCAGCCACTGGTTATGTGGCAGTGAAGGGGTTTCACTGCTAGGTTATTATAGAAGAGGGACACCTACTGTTACAAACATCATCAAATGGTCAAACTTAATACAGAGATAAAGAGGAAATATTGTGGATAATCTGAGCAACAGGTATAGATTTCATTTTGAAATTAAACCTGTCAAGTTTTTTCCACATGCATTAATTAAACAGTAATAGTACTGATTCTTTCCACATGTCATATGACAGTTTCTGTTTTCACAGTCTGGGAGATAACTGCTACTAGTACCATTATTACTACAACTGCTGCTACTACTAGCAGTACTATCAAGAGATTAGAAGAGATTACTGCTCAGTACTAGCCTGAGAATCAATTGTAGGGCATTAAATTAGTAAAATTATTGTTAATTCTTAAAGGAAAATTCCATTTCCTTGCAACCTGGGGCTCATTGTTATCGGTAATGATAGGATTTTTTTTTTTTATCAACTCAGTGTCTGACAATTAGTGATACAGCAACATCACTGTCCAGTTTGGTAAGCAAGAGGGGGTGTCAGATGATCAGCCAGGTTGTAAACACATTTTATCTAAACTACCTGGAAGTAAAAATGTCTAGGTGGTAGACATTTGAGAGTTACACCCTGCTTTAACTCTGAAAAACAACAGCATAAATTCAATGTTGTTGTGCACACAGGAAGTTTTACAAAGCTGTGGGCGTTAATGTGCATTTATTTTTGTCACACTGTGTACCACTATTACAATTATGACTATTTACCAGCTCTGCTACTGCAACAAATACCACCACTACCACTGCTACTCCTGGTAATGTCTTCTTTTCCTGCAACTATGTCAACCTATTTCTAAATAGTTTTTTTCTAGTATTTTTCTGGTATTTCCCTCTAAAAAAAAAATTAAATAAAAAATATTCTAACCAAAGTTGGCCACCGCCACCAAAAACAACATGTCAGTTGTAACCAAACCATCATATCTAACCAAACCACATCCACTCACATTGAAGTTGCTCTTGTTCTGTCCGCAGGAGCCGAACGCTTCAGTGACAACATCAGGGATATGACCGGGTACAGCCCCCTGCCTGTCTTCAAGCTGTGCTGGAAATACTTGACCCCGACTGTGTGCACTGTGAGTGACCCGCTCCCTGCTGACCTGCTTTCACACTGTTTAGTGTGTGCTGGCTGTGAAGCAGTATACACATAAACTCATGTTTGGGGGTTTTCATACAATCAATCAATGTAGCTCCCACAACATATCTCTCATAATTAAACTCACTTCAAATCTTTTTGAATTGATTCAGAGCTGTATTTGCAAACACTAACTGACTCAGTCTTTCTTCTTGTCGTCTCCTGCAGGCTACCTTTTTGTTTTCTCTGGTGCGTTGGTCTCCGTTGAGCCTTGGGAAAGGCATGGTCGCTCCAGGCTGGGCCACCGCGCTGGGCTGGCTCCTCACCTTCTCCTCCGTCTCTCTGCTCCCCATCTGGGCCATCTACCTCCTGGCCACCACCCCGGGTACCCTGCTACAGGTAATACCAGCAATCATTTTACGACTATGTTGATAAATACACACATTTATAATGTATAAATGCTTAATTTTGTCTCTACTAGTGGTGATGAAAAGGTGCATCAAATTTATAATTGCACTGCAAGAAGTGGCTATTTTAAAAGGCTATGTAGGTCTTAAACAGAGGAAAAATAGTCAGTTATTGGGTTGAAGTAATGCTACTTACTTAACAGGAAATGTATAGAAACAAGGCAGGATAAAGCCAGTCACTCTACTAAGATCTACTGAATGACAACTGATTAAACAGAAGCAACTAATAAAGCAGAATGACGATGATGTTACGATGTTAAAACAATCAGGTAACTTTGACCTTTCAACCTCACAGCGCTTCAAACGCATGTGCAGCCCTGCCAAAAACTCATCGCTGGCCGTCCAACACTTCCCCACCAACACCTACATCCCTGTGCTGCCCCTCACTGAGAAGCCAAAGGAACCGATCAGCAACATCATCTAGGATCATAAGACTTGATAAATTGTCATATGATGACAATGTGGACGCTGCTCAGCCAATCAAGTGTGACAAAGGGAAGGGTTGAAGTTAGAGTCCCAATTGAGGCCCAGTTGAGGGCAATATCTTGAACTAGACCAATGAAATAATACAGCAGGATGTCTTTTTTTAATGTAGAAAAATTGAAGATAGATGGATATTTTTACCATTAACCTGGCAATCATGAGCAAATGCCTGGTGATACACTCAACGATCACCTGAAAGCACCGTTAGTTTTAATCTCAGCGATGTCGTCCATCCATTTAATCTCAGCCCCGTCCTTTGGGGAGGAAGTGTGGCTTCAGTTCACAGCTTGCTTTACCCTTTAAGACTTTACCCTTCCCAACTTTTGTTATGGGCACACACTACTCCATCTTAACTACTTTATTTGCTTTAAATTGCAAGCCTCTCTTTTTTATTTAGCAGCTGAATCACTTTATTTGTAGACTATTTGATCATTCAAGGCACAGGACGCAGCTAAAGAACAATCCTACTGTTGTTTTTTTACTGCCGGCATTATTACTGAGCCTAAAACTTTACTCTCTATGAGAGATCACTGCTAATGTTAGCATGTCTGCTTAGCTTTTACTGTCTCCTGAATATCTCTGTTGATTCAGAGTCAGACATGTTTTATACACTGATTCGTCTGGATTTTTCTGTATGTGCCCTTTGCCATATCATGGAGTTCAAATGGTTCAAAACAAGCTTTACACACAATAACACAGTAAATGGTGCTAATGCAAGGTTTGCATCGACTGCCAGTATACCAAGTGCTTCACTTGATGTCAGGGTTGACACTCATTTGTGATTAGTGACAAAATGCAATAACTGTTTTCATCTGTTATACACATCTGTCTTTAAAAATAGTGGACAGGAAAGTTGTTTGTACTCTTTTTTTAGCTGTTGTCAGTTGCTGTCTCAAATGCACAAGTTTCAAGTGGCATTATCACATCCTTGAACTGTACCAAAATGTAATTATCAATACTCAAGCTGGCAGACATACAATCATGGCATCTGAATCAGCATATATACATACAATTATTTACAGTTACAATGCTGGTGCTGCTGCTGCTGTGTGGAGAAAAACTCTAATCTCCACAGTTTTAGTAGAAATCGATTTTTTTATAATGTGATTCTCTTTAAAGGATTTTACAGAATCTTCAACTGTAACATGTGAATGATAACAAGCAGTAGGACTATAAAGTGGCAAATGAAAAAATGACCTCTATGCAGTGTAGGGATGTCCATATTTTCAGAATATACAGTATGTGTGTCATTTGATTTAAAGAAGCAGTAAATTCTCCAAAAAAAAAGCAGTTTTTAATACCTGCCCCTTACCCTGTTCATAATAAGTAAGTAAGTAAGTAAAACTTTATTTATAGATTACAAAGTGCTTTACATCGACATTGGCACAAAAAGAAAAGAGGACAAGAAAACCATAAAAGACATAACAGTATCCTAAATTCCTAATGTTCCTTATCATATATCATGTAGACTGCAGTCACTGTAGACTTTTGCAGTGTCCTAAGACAAGAATGTGTTTTGAATAATTTACTCAGAGAACTACTTTCTTGCTTTTCTCATCACCATGAGGTCTTTTCGGTGTCTCAGTGGGGTCTAATTTGTGAAATTACCATGAACTTACTGTACTCAAGCTCAGGACAGAATGTACTCTTCACTGGGAAAACCGATGTAAATCTTCAAAAGCATAGGGATGAGGTTTATTTCTTAAGCAAACGTGATGTGTTTGATGTGTTTAAAGATAAATAAGTCTAAGTTCTGTATGCAAACTTGAAACTGTCTTGTCATTCAGACCTGGATGAGGGTTTTAATTGAAATCCTTTTTAAGTGCTCCTCTGAGATTAATTTAATGAGAAGCAAAGTGCTAAACCCATCTGGTGTGTTAGAAATGTTGATTTTTCTTTATCTCTGAGTGTTTTATTATCTCTGTTAATATTTGTTATAATTATTTTCTTTTATAAGTGAAAATATATATATATATAAACATTGTGGATAAAAGAGTTTGTGTTGCCTGTGTTCATTTCTTAGACGAGAAAGTTTACAAAAAAGAAGTTGAGTGAGAAACTGATTGTGCGCAGGTGTGTTTGTGTTCCCGATACCTGTGGACAAGGCTAGCTGTCACCCAGGAGACATTGCTCTCTCCCTCAGCGCCATGGTAACAGATGCTAAGAACACACTTAGTCTCTACAAAGAGAGAGAAAAGGAGACAGACAAGAGAGACAGAGGAAAGGGGAAGAGAGTTGGTGGGGTACACGCACTCCATCAGCCGTTCAACCATCACGACTACAAGCGCTTTGATTGCTGTTCCCTTCATCTGAAGCATTTTCATCCTGATGGGAATTACTGGTTTTAACATCCATGAAGGGAGAGAAGAGAGAGGGACGGAGGAAGTGATGGAGCAAGAGAAGGATGGAGCGTGTGTGTGTGTGTGCAGAGGAGGAGAGGGAGTCATGGAGACTAAAGAGAGGGAGGGAGAGTTGCAGCGCTGGGAGAATTCTGACACCACCACTTAGACAGAGCCCGACGGTTATGTAAAAGGCTCGGATTGTCAATTAACCGTATTGGATTCCCTCCTCTCTCTCTCTCTCTTAGCCACCATAGGAAGTGGGCTGCTTCCACACACGTGGCTCTGCACGCGGGCGCACACACAAGTTGTTTTGGTGACGTGCAATACTGTATGCAGCCTGCTTTGCACGTGTGATCCGGGTTACTGTGTAATTGTGTGTGTGTGTATGTGTGTGGATAACGGGGGCGGTTTACGTCCATATGGTTGCTTTGGCATACATCTCTGTTTCAGATGATAGGGATTAAAAATGATCCAATGGGCTGAGTGTGTGAGATTCAAAGAGGAGAGAGGAAGAGGGAGGGAGAGGAGGACATTGTAGGGATGTGAGCCAAAGCATGTATATGTGTGTGTGTGTTGTTTCAGTATGTGTATAGCTTTTAAAGATGCTATGGAAAGTCGCCTAATTTTTGCTCAGGCTCAGTGCCACTAGTTTGCAGCTGCAGTACTTTTCACTACATGTATTATTTTGTGTATATTTTTTTCTGGATAAGCTCAACATTTCTAGTTTCTAGCTTTTCTGGCTCAAAATGTTCAGGGTCAAAATATCTGAAACCATGGTCAAACAATAGTGGGAAGAACTAATATATTAACTTCTGAAAATACAGAATATTCTCTGGATATAGTTTTGTCTTTTCCACCGTTTCTGTTCACCCAAGGTCAGTCCTGACATCACACCGTCCTGATCAAACATCCTCTCTCACACACAGCCCCGGTTTGCTCTGTCTTTATGGGCGTCTTTTACTGCAGGTAATACACTTGACAGTTTGGTGTAAAGGAGAAGCAGCCGGCGGCGGCGGCGGCAGCAGGGGGGGGGGGAGTTTGGAGATGAGACTTGAGGACAGAGAGGAAAAAGAGACGGGTAGTGGGGGTGGGAGGACGGAGGGGGATACGTTGCATAACAGCTCTGCAATTTGGACGATGAAGTTCACCTTGATACTGGATCCACTCTGCAGTGGTGACCATCTCGAAGTTTGTGGGTGTATGTGCTAGTAGCGTGCAGTGGGAGATGAGGGCACTCATTAGTATTGGGGAACAGGGCCGTAGAAAGGATTTTAGGAGGAGGTTCATGAGCCCCCAAACACAACCCCACCTCCCTTGGAAATATTTGACCAGACACCAAAAAGACAGTGTGTAAAATGTTTGGATTTTTCATATATTGTTCATTAATTGTTAAGTTATTTTTTTGTACATTAGATTTCACACCATCAAGGTCTACATGACCTTTCAAAGCCTGTTTTTGTTGGTCTAAAGGTAGTAAAATTCAAATATGTTGTCTAAAAGTAAAACTACCTCCAGGTCCCCGCATCCCATATTACCCAAAAATATACAGAGGACATGACTTCAAACTACTCAATGTTAGCTACAGCTCTGTTGAGGAACTGTCAAGTGACATTTTTCTGGAGGCTTGTTTGAATGCCGAGTGCATCCTTGGTGTGGGATGTTTCACGTGTGGATTGTACCACGGCGGGATTTGACAGGGGGCGGCGAGGCTTACGGTGGCAGCACACCGTGTTCCATTTTTGGCCGCGATTCCTGCGTCCTCCCACACGCACTCTCACACCCACAGCCTGGCTGCATCCCTGCACCAGGCCATACTACCCACACCGCTCTGTCATGTACAAGGGGCTTTGGATTAGCGCGCCGCTTTAGGAGAGCAGACATGGACTCTCTCCGCTTAATGCAACAAAGTTGAAACGCATCTGCCCTGAGTTCTCAAGTTCTGCGAGGGATGTGCGTATCCACAAAGAGAGGCCTCCCTCTTGGCATGCAGACGCACACTGAAACCCCCTATGTGGTGCGCACAGGTAATAGCTGTTAGGTGACTCAGCAAATGAGCGGTGTCTCGGAACTTTTACGATTTTAAAGAAAAGCCACTCTCTTGCTGGCTGCCCTCTGAGAGTGTGTTGGTGTTTGTGTGAGTAACTTCAGCTCCAGTGAGGTATGCATGGCTAAATCCCTCTCAGCACACAAGTATGACATCTCATTGGCAACACCACACACACTTCCCTTAAGGTACAATAAATAATCAAGTCAGCTCCTAGGGAAGTTCCAGACACAGTCACACACCTGCAGAGTCACACACACACACACACTTTTTTTTTTCTTTACTTTCTCATACTCAAGTACAGCAATACAGCACCCACTAAATGCATGCTCACAGATTTCCTCCATCTCCGCCTCCTCTCTCTCTCACACATACACACACACCATTAAATGTCTCACACGGGAACAGTGAAGTCCCAGAGTTCTTATTCGGGAATGGCCATAAATTATCTATTCCCCTCTAGTTTGCTGAAACTCTCCAGTCGAATCCTGTTAGACATTAGCCTTCAATTATTAAAAGAGTCAAAGTGGCAAAGTGTAAAAATAACAGGCTGGCATTTAATGGAGACATTCTCGAATTTAGATAAATGCTGTTGGTCCTGGGAGGGACAGCGTGTGGTTGTTGAGGTACTTGTTTTGCTGATGTTCTGATGCTGGCTACAAGTGATGTTGATGCCCTGAAATTGATTTAAACATAGAGATGTGGTGATTGTAACTGATCAAACAGATTTTTTTTTTATACAGTCTTAACAAAAAGTGAATTAAAATGGATCATTTAGAGGTTCAATTTCTTGCTTGGATTAGAAAAATGATCACAGCAGGTCTGTTTATCCGCCTCTCATGATGATTTAGAAGGATTGTGGTGGACTCACAAAGCATAATAAGCTCTCCTCTCCTTTGCTGAGGCAATGGGAAATACTCCAGTGGCAGCATTGTTCAGGTTTCTCTTCTCTCCTCTCCTCCAGCACTTGACTTTACTCTGATTTGAGGAAGAGAGGCAGAGAGAGAGAGAGAGAGAGGGAGAGGGAGAGAGAGAGAGAGAGAGAACAGGGGGGTGGAGGAGTGGTGATTGAGCGCAAAGGGGGCAGGACTTTTTCTCTCCGGGTCCTATTAAGAGCAAACTTTGTGTTTTTGTTCTCCAAGTTCAGCTCAGTGCTCTCCAGCCTGCACACAGTTCCTCTCTGCTGATCTTTTTCTTTTCCATTTTCCCCAATGGTTTTGTTTGCTCGCCTGTTGGTTACTACTGTGTGTTTTTTCATGGGGGATTTGGACACCGGGAGGATGCTCTTTTTGGCGGAACAAATACACAAAGTTATATCTTCGGCTAGTCTGGGGTTGTTTTAGTGGAGATATAGATGTTTTTCGGGTTGGAATGAACAATGGTGCGGCTCCTTGGTGCTCTGGCCGGGGGCATGCTCTGGTTTCGGCTACTGTTGCTGTGCGTCGTGGAGTTGGAGCTGGGAGCCGGGGTTTCTACTTTCCAGGGTTTCTATCTTCCACCTGCGAACGGGTCGCTTCTCGCACCTGCCCGGAGGACAGACGGGGTCGTTCGGACCATTGACCGGATTTACAACGGAGGAGGGAAGGTGGGGTACCTGGTGTACCTGGATGGGAGCCGGTTTCAGCTGGACATGGAGCGGGACGACTCGGTGCTATCGCATCACTTCAGCCCCCAGTCTGTGCTCGCTATGATGGGGGACAGCCCTGCGCCTCTGCAGCGGGAGTGCGCGTACCGCGGGACAGTGGACTCCAACCCGGAGTCTCTGGCCGTCTTCAACCTCTGCGGCGGGGGCCTCGAGGGCTTCTTCGCCGTAAATCACGCGCGCTACACCATCACGCCTATCATCAGGGCGAAGGGACACGAGCACGACGTGCGCGCCCTGCAGGACAAGGACGCTGAGAGCGCGCTCCATGTGTTCACGCGCGAGAGCTTCAGCTTCGAGGCCATGCGCGAGGGGCGCGAGAGCTGCGGGACGCGCGACAGGCGCAGAGGACGCAGGCATGCGGTGCGGAAACGCCGGCACAGAGGTCGCGGGAAGGGGAGACAGGACAGAGGGGGGCTCTCAGCGGAAAACACAGATGACCGCGGCGCGCACGGGCGGAAATGGTGGAGCCAGCTCGCCAAAGTGGCCGCCCAGGAGACCGGAACGCGGCGCAAGAGGTCAGTGTCTCGCGCCAGGCACGTGGAGCTACTTCTGGTGGCGGATGACACTATGACCAAGAAATATGGCAAGGACTTAAACCACTACCTGCTCACACTGGCCTCAATTGCCTCCAAGCTGTACGGGCACGCCAGCATCGAGAACCCCATCCGGCTGTCGGTGGTGAAAGTGACCACGGTGACTGAGAAGGAGAAGGGGTTGGAGGTGACCAAGAACGCGGCCGCGACACTGAAGAGTTTCTGCAAGTGGCAGAACCAACAAAACCCGCTGGATGACGACCACCAGCACCACCACGACGCCGCCATCCTCTTCACCAGGCAGGTAAACAAACATCCCTCGCCTTTCTTTCAGCACCTCTCCCTGTCCGTTCCTCACCTGGCCGGCTCACCGTGGCGCCGGGTCCGACTGTCTTCCATCCCACACAGCGGCCTCGATATGATGCCAAGGCAGCGGAGTGACGCCACCGTTTGTTTTTATTTTGATGGTGCACGAGGTGGCAGCTGGTTCACTATAGCTAAGCTCTTGGCTGACTGAAGCTTTGGGTGGCTTAAGCAAATATAAGCTGCAAAACACACACTGTGATGAAAATAGCTGACACACTTTTACATTTTATATCAGTAATAGCGTAATTACGCGCAATTTCCCTTGGGCCGGTAGGAAAGCGACACATTAAGTGGTCATTTTGGTGAACAGTGAACTGGTGCGCGTTCACCATTTGAATCACAGTCAATTAGAAGTGAAGACTGCCCAACCTGCTTTCCACATGTCCCTGATTATATCCACCTTTGTATTTGTTTTCTTTCTCCTTCTGTTTCTTTGTCCTCCTCATTTTGCTGAATCTTGCGTGCGTAATGCAGCGCAGCGTCTGTGAAACAGCCATAAAAACTGTATTTCCTGCGAGTAGTGTTTTTCTAGGCAGTCTCTTCTGTCTCCAGACTCCCCCTCCCAGTCCCCTGACAGCCCAAAGCCTCAAAGTGTGTGTGATCTGAGGTGCGTGCTCGCGGCCGTGCGCGCAAATTCTTCCCAGGGCAGGAGGTTTGAAATCAGCTGCGGGGTGCATTGCAGAAATATCCCCAAAACTCCCTTGAAACTACAGTTAATTAGATAGTCATCCCAGCCCTGTACTTCCTCTCTCCTTCTGTCTTGCTCTCATCACTCCAGTCCGCACATTTTTTCCAGTTTCTGTCTGTCAGCTGGGGCTGGGAGCTGTCAGAAAAACAAACACATCTTCTCTCACTCTGTGAGAAGCCGTACGTTTACCGAGACCACACTCATTTATCCCTTCTTTCACTATCCCTTTCTCTCCCCTGCTTCTTCCTCCTTCTTCCCTCCCTGCCTCCCCTAAAGCCACAGGGCAGCAGCAGATCTGTATGCATTTTCACCTCTCCGGGTGTGGCTTTATGGCGGTTAGCTCCAGTTGACGTGTCAGATAGCTTTTCCTTGGATTGTGGTGTGCTCAAGTCATGCAAGATCTTGTCATGGGTGATGAAGAAGCAAGCAGCAGGGGTATTACCTCGGATCTCCTGGTGCCAGCGCCAAATTGGCACCGTCATTCATTGGCAGGGCAGCCGGTAGTGCATACCTGAGTTCAGCAAGCTGGCAAAGTGTCACCGTTCCTGTGTGCCAACCACCTTGTGGTTTCTTATTAACCCTATTTCCACTACACCTGCATGGGCAAGCCGAGGCAAGAAAAAGTGCCATCTCCGGGTGGTTGGGTTTGGCAGGCTGAGCAGGGTCAGACGAGCATGGAAACAGTAACCGTTATCCAGATACCTCTAAGGAAGCCTCAGGACAGGAGGGTAGGGAGTGAAAATTGGACAGGAAATTCTAATGAAACATGACAGGCAGTGTACTGTTGATTTTTCTCTATTCTTCTTGGGCTTTGATCCTATTAAAATAGACATGCTCATGCTGGTAAAGCTCATCCACTCTGAGTGCATTGAGTTAAACTGCCTTTTTATGTCCATGCAGTCCGTGGTAGGGCTGATCATTTTATGCAGTTATGTAGCATGCAGCCAGAATCTCATACTATTGTTATTATATTACACCCTTTTCCAAAAACCCCAAAAGTCTTTAGTGTTTCCACCTGTTTTATTGGTCATAAAATGAAGAATTCAGTTACAAATGATAGAAAATGCAAAGAAAATATGAGTTTAACAGAGGTTTAATTCTGCTCAACCTCAATATTTAGTAAAAGGCCAATATTAGCCTTGTATTAGCTTTACCAATCTCTCTCTCACCTGTCACAACACTTGCATTATTCATAAACCCGTCTCCAGACTCTCATTCACAAACATCTCAGCTTCGCCACTGAAGGAGGTCCTGCTGTAGATTGTACCTGTCACCAGAGGAAGCAGGTGATCCCTCTATGGTGTGCAGAGTCTGTAATCATCCACTATCCCCCTGTAACACAGTACAGGCTCCCTATCTAATGCATTTCTTTTAATGAGCATAATTGCAGCTCAATCTGGTCAACATGCAAAATAACCACATAGCACGACCTGACTTTAGGCCATGACCTTAGCCAAAGAAAGCAGCTGCCACTTTAGTTTAACTTAAATTTGACCTCTGAGCTCTTTGGCCATTAGAGGCCATTATCAGGGTTCTTTGTTTTGGCTGAATGCTTAAATTGTGGTTATTTTACCTTGTCGATCATCATGATGAGCAAACAAGCAGCACTGGGGTTTGTTTACATCTTAACACAGCAAGAAAATAGTGCCGCTTTTTGTGTTTCAGTGAAAATGGAATTTCAAAAGCTACGTTCTTGTGAGAGTCCTTTGCTTGAGAAATTTGTGTGTATCTGCAAGTTGCAGCTAAGCTGTCACAAAGATAAAATGTGGAGAAAAAATAATGTTAATTTTGTCTTTGTAAGTTTTTTAACACTTTTTAAAAATCATCTGACAAACATGATCAAGCCATTAGTGTTTCCACTGACAAACTGCCAGTCAGGAAATAACTTCTTGTTTGGCTCAGGTACCTCATAGCTTGCTGCATTTTGGGTTGAAAATGAAAAGAACTGTAATATATGAGACATGTTTTCTCAGGACTTTCTCAGGAAAAATGCTTTGGTTATTGTCCCAGTGGAAACTTAAGAGGAAAAGACAAAGTTGGATGCGCTGTTAAGTTTGTCTGCCAGGTATTTGATGTGTTATAGGAAGTGGTTTGCCTGAAAGTGCTGAATGTCAAATGTGTCAAGTTGCAAAATAGTAGTTTATGTATGAACATAAATAACCCATTTTTGTCTGGAGGGACTGTGAAGCAGATCTTGATTATTGTAGTCCACTGAACTAGAACTGAAGCTCATTGAAGACTTTGTGACTGTGAAGTCAGACCAGTCCATTGTTCCCAAATGGGAGGGCAGGAGAGTACAGGGTTGGAGGGAACTCGTCTCTTTGTGGTCGGGTCCAATTACTCCAACACCCCGTACCCGGAGTGAGCTGACCCGTGTGGCGGTGTCACCCGGTTCCACACATACCAGCACCAGAACAAAACAACGGGCACATTGAGGGGACTCTGTTGTGAGTGTGTGTTTGTGTGTAAGTGTATATGGGAACATTAAATGTTACGCATGGCTGTGTTCACTTGTTGTGAGCTTGGACGGTAGACAAAGCCCTACTGTAAGATGGCCAGAGAGAGCTGCAGAGCTGTGGAGATACTGACATACATGTGTGCTCATGCTGCTACTTCAGTTTTTTTTTTCCTTTCATTTGCTTCTTGCAGCAGTCGCTCAAATATTTGGGTAGACATTGGTAGCAGGTGCTTGTGATGCCAGTGCTGACCTTTTCAACCCAGGCTGAGGTCAGATCAATTTCATTTCAGTCAGGACAGATTTGTAATAATGTTAGAGATACAACAATTAGAGACTTTTTTATTTTTTATTCTTTACAGTTTACCCTTTTCATTGGAGCCACCCTTCATTACTATTTCTAGAGCCTATAAAAATTTGTGTATGAGTGGATTGAGATTGAACTCCTATGTCATGAATGCAAGGAGATCATGCGTCACAATGCCCTGACAGTAAACCAATAGTTAGAAAGTAAATATCCTTCATTGAAAGGAAAGTGAGATATTTCTTAAAGAGAATTATTTAAGAAATTCACATTTGAATCAAGGGAACCGCATGTGAATTTGTGAAGCATTTTGGATGAGAGCATCAGCCCAAATACTATAAATGTCTTAAGTCACCACACTATCGGTCACATGATGACAAATAAGCCACTTTTATTTGTTAATGAAGATTGTGAAATGCAGTTGAGAGTAAGTCACTTATACTTATCCCAAGGTCAAGAAAGAGCTTCCATGCTCAGAAATGTCCACAATATGCCAAATGTATACAAAATCACATACTGTATAAAATAACAATTAATTTTACACCACAGTTATGCAACACATGAGCACAAACTAAAGCTTCAATAACAAATTCTGTTCATTTTTAAGTACAACTTGCTCAAAATCAATATCATTCTGGCACCGTCATCTGGCACCGTCATCATTCTGGATCATCACCAGATGATTCCCTTAAAAGCTGATGG
The DNA here is from genome assembly GCF_963924715.1 of Thunnus thynnus. NCBI lineage: Eukaryota > Metazoa > Chordata > Actinopteri > Scombriformes > Scombridae > Thunnus > Thunnus thynnus. The sequence goes on from NC_089540.1 coordinate 8,315,413, forward strand.
AACAATACTGTTGAGTTAACACCCATTTTGGAGAAACATTGAGAAGGCCCTTATGTAATAATGACAGGTGTAAGATACACACTGATATAAACACAGCAACTACTAATACACAATCCATTTCCTCCACATGTGTTTAACACACAGTTATGTCATTTACTCTCTTACATTGAATGTAGGAATTTACACATGTGTATAGTGCAGACTCCTCCCTTTCCTGTGCACTTCTTCCTTTCCGCTCCTCCTCCATGTTTATGTGTCAGTACATTAAAGTGTACATTTCCCAGCCCTCACCCCCGTCACAGCTAGTCCTTCTATTTGTTTTAACTGTTCTTGATATTTCACACGTGCTATACTTTGTCTGGCATATGTTGACAACCTGCAGACAGCTCTTGGATCCTGAAGCCTTGACCCTGGCCGGGGTCTGTCGACATACATGAGAGTTCAGACTGCCCGTTAACAACACATGGGCCTCACCTTCTTCACACTGTGATGCATCAGTGACTTTCAACTGCTCTCCTGTTTGCAATCATGGTCTTAAGTTTCCCTCGAGCACTGACCTTAGGCTGGTTCATGTCTCCAAGCGAAGAAAAATAACACCGTTTTCTCAATCCAACTAGTTATACTTTATTTTCTTAGGAAAAAATTCTCTCAGTCATTCTTTGTCATTTCTCCTTGATAAGTGATCAGTCTTGTGGGATTCTGAGCTCACATCTATCTTGTTTGATGGGACTCTGTGGACCATTACATCCTCTTATAGCATCGTGAGAACTTCATTAGTCTTAAGGGGCTGATTCTTGCCTTTGTCCACTCATATCTGAGTTACTAAACACACAAGTGTTGTTATAATAATATTGTATCCCCCATTTCGAAGGTTAAACACGGTGTTCCACAGGGATCGGTACTTGGACCACTTTTGTTTGTTTTTTTACATGCCACCACTTATTGGTGACATCCTCAAAACATACAACATAGATGATAATTCCTTTGCTGATGACACACAAATCTGTTAGAGCCAGAAAACTGAAACATCCAGCTGTGGAAAAAAAAAAGTAATGTCTTTCATCATTTGACAACCTGTTAGTCACTGGTGGCCAGTCCTTGTGACCTGTCCAGTCAATAGTGGAGAGCTGTTGCTTTTGATTAACAGTTTTGTCAAAATCAGGTTGTAGTGTGTTTTCAGTGTGAGCTAAACTCACTCTGCAAGAAAGATTTTTTCTGTGTGTGTGTGTGTGTGTGTGTGTATGTGTATGTGTGTGTGTGAGCCTGTGTGTCTGGGGTCTGGGTCTGGCTGGCTGTTTGTTTAACACAAGCCTTGGCTTAGATCGCAAGTGGTCCCGCTCCCACACAGCACACAGCTCTGATCGTCTCCTGACCTTCACAACCAGCTTGCCACCTGTTCCCCTGTTATTTCTGCCAATATTTCTGTAACTCCTTGTTCTCTCAGTTCTTCCCTTTAATTTCCGGCATCCCTCCATCCTCTCCCCCCCTGGCATATGATTCCTGAACTTATTTTGCTCTCCCCCACGCCCTCCCTCTTTTTCCTGCCTGTCTGTGAGAGGCCTTGGGATGAAAACAAAGTTGGGAATAGACTTGGCGGAGGGAAGAAGTAAATAATACCTAGACAAAAATGTGAGTTTTGGGGTCATTTCAGGTATTTTTCACACATCACCATGTAATATCTAACAGGAGATTCCCATTTTTCTACTTTTCACCCACGTGTTTTCTGTTACACTGTGTTGTAACAATGAAAGCCGTGTATACAAGAATGAGCGGAACAATAACATCTCTCGCACCATAGCCTGGGACGGGATTAATGAATAAGTAAATAAAATGTGAGAGAACTGTAAAGAACGCGGGGGCAAAAGAGTGTGGGAAACGGGAAAAGAGAAACAGACCGAATATGAAGACAAACTTCTCTATAGGTTCTCACTGTCAGATTCAAAACAAACACACTTCCTTCTGTGGTTTCTAAGCTTGTTTCCACACAGAAAAGTTAAGAAGAATTCCAGCACAGTTTGCCTCTCAGAAGCAATCCATGCAGTCAGCGTGTTTGAGTTGCCCTTTGTTTGCTTCTTGTGTATCCAGCAGTCAGTTGGCAAAAGCAGGCACTCTCTTCCTTTGTATTTGTGTGTGTATTTGCTTGTGTACTATTGAGTAGTATATGCTGTACAGTATATTATTGCCTGTTTATGTATTCTGCATGGTATAGTATGTATACCTGTGCATGTATACATTACATGTACATTCTTATAGTTATGTGCATCTGAGTGTAATTGTGTGTGTGTTTGTATGTCTGTGTGTGTGTGTGTGTGTGTTTATGTGTGTGTGTGAGGTGGTTCCACCCAGTCAGTTATGTGTGTGAGCGCAGAACACAAGGCAGTTTGTTCCAAACCGATCCGCCCGGAACGGGTAAACACCCTCCCCAGAGAGCCTCTCACACACGACCCAGCAGGCCTGTCAACACCACTTAACATGACGATTCATCCTCTCCATGGGACGTGTGTGTGTGTGTGCGTTCCTTATTTGGATGTACTTATGTGCACATGCATGGATGTTTGTCTCCATACGTCTGCGTGCGTCTGTGCACTGAATGCAAATATACGTTCGAAGCGTGTTCTGATGCACTGTGAGTGCGTATGCACGCAGGTCCATGTGCAGGCGTGTGCACTCTGTGATGGTATGATTAACTGATTGATCTCTGCACTCAGCGGGGCTCGGGAGAGCACCCCGAGGCCTCGTCTGCATGGACATGTGTGAGAATCCAAACAAAGATCAATATTATGTACTCTGGCACCCCATGAGAGAGACAAAGAGATGTTGGAGGTAGAGTGAGGAAGTGGGTATTAAAAGCAGTTGAAGAAAAATTGCACAGGAAGTGCTACACTGCTTTTTAAAGCAGTTGTATTATGTCCATGGCTCTGGATGAGCTTTATCAAGTTTGAGAAAATGACTCAAATGACACCATATCTGTCTCACTGGATCTCAGTGTTTTGTTGCTTTGAGGTCTGCTGCATCAACTTTGATCCTTCTGTTTTAATCTGTCTCTTGCAAGCCACCCAACTTTAGGAAATTGCAATACTAAACACAATGTGTCTGTATTACTTTCTGTGCGAGATGATGATCCTAGAGAGCAAGAAAGAAAAGCAGCAGGCATTTAGGGCAGAAGAATGTAGCAAGCTGAACAAGAAAAAAATCCAAAAATAATATTTCCCTGATGCCTGAGGAGAGGGAGCCGGTTCATATAATTGCGTTTTTAAGGAGAAGGCATAGCAGGTCAAATGTCAATGCATTTTTAAGATGACACTGTCTTGAGTTTTTGTTTAAAAGGAAAAAGTTGGCATTAAGTCCTAAAATCTTAGATTATTTGGATCTTAGATTATCTGGAAATAAGGCAGATTGTTCCACAAGTATCAGGATGAAGTCACTTTTTTAAAGTAAACTCTTGAAATAAACATGTTTTTCTCACTCTTTTGGTTTAAGTGCAAATTTAAGCTTACAGTATTTCCTCTGTCCAGGACCTCTGTGGCCACCACTCTTGCGACACCCTGGGCATGGCAGACGTTGGCACCATCTGCTCTCCAGAGAGAAGTTGTGCTGTCATCGAGGATGACGGGCTTCACGCTGCATTTACTGTTGCTCATGAGATAGGTAGGCATGGACACGCGCACACAAACACCAACTCACAAACAACGATTCAGACACGCCAGGGCATGCACATCAGTCAGCACATCTCTCTGGTTGATTAATATCATACGAGTATTGACTGATGTCATACACTTGATACCTCAGTATGTTTTCTTTTCTCATTCTTGCTGCATGTGGAAACCAGTGACAAGTTTCATCCTTTCTCTCTCTTCCAAGAACTTCTGTACATCATGTAGCCATAACCTTTCAGTAAAAGTGTCCTTTTTTTCTTTGCCTTAGGTCACTTGCTCGGTTTGTCCCATGACGACTCCAAATTCTGTGAAGAGCGTTTTGGAGTGAACAGCGACAAGCGGCTCATGTCCTCCATCCTCACCTCCATCGACGCCTCCAAACCCTGGAGCCGCTGCACCTCGGCAACCATCACTGACTTCTTTGATGATGGCAACGGTGAGTGCGGGAGACTGTGTAGAATAATAAAAGCACAGTGGAAAGAAGACACCAAACAACATTTTAATAATGAGAACTCTCAACAGCCAGTATTCTTTCTATCTACAAATTGCATCCATGTGAATTTGACTTGTGATAGCTTTTATCCCACAGTACCTAAAACTGAGAACTATTTACTACCAAACAAAGCTATAATCCTCGTTAAAATGGAGTTATTTACAATCCTATTAACCTCTTTAAAGAGTGTTGTTGCAGTGCAGCCAAAGACAGATCACTGGCGGAGTATCAAGATGAGTCATACTTTACATTCCCATTTTATAATGTTATGACGGCCATAAAGCATTTTGAGTTGACATTTTCCTAAGAAGCTCCATTGCCTTCAGCATAATTCATGTACAGACAGCATTGTTTGGGCAACCACCAGAGATTGCAGGTTGTCATTAAAAGCCACATTATCCACCAGGTCATTTCAAGGATTGTCATATAAATAAAATATCCCCTCCTCCGTCTTATCTGCCACAGCCGAGTGTCTCCTCGACTCTCCTCGCCAGCCCCTGCTGGGCCCTGAAGAGCTGCCCGGGCAGAGCTACGACGCCGTCCGCCAGTGTCGCCTGGCCTTCGGCCCTGAGTACACCGTTTGCCCGGGTATGGACGTATGTTCTCGGCTGTGGTGCGCGGTGATTCGCCAGGGACAAATGGTGTGTCTGACCAAGAAGCTGCCGGCCGTGGAGGGGACACCCTGCGGGAAGGGGCGCATCTGCCTGCAGGGAAAGTGTGTGGACAAAACCCGCAAGAGACACTACTCGGTAAGGAGATAGAAGGACATAGCATATAGAGACAGGAGGTGTTTGTTTATCAAGAGAGACTTAAAGGACTAAAATCCAAAATAGATTCTTGTTGTAAAATTAGACCTTTGTATTGTTCAAGAACTGATATTTTAAGCATGAACCATTCATTTCCACAATGCACAAACTTGTCTGAGGGAGTCAAAAAGCTGCACAAAGAGAGAAAAAGGAAGAAACTTGACATCAAGTAAACAGGGTTGCTATTAAGAAAGAAAAATATGAAGTAGAAAAAGAGTCAGAGACACTGAAAGAGAAAAAAAAATGCCACGGGTCTTTTTGTGACTTCATGGTGTGGTCTGCTTTATTTATGCCACTGTTGATCTATGCTATTTTTTCTTTTGGTCTTATTGAAACAAAACTAAATTGAATTTGGCCTTAATGAGTTAAAAAACCGAATCTTGTTCTTGGCAGGCTGTGGACACTGAGTATGTGTGTCGGGAGGGAAAAAGAGTAAAAGTTAAAAAGAATAGGAAAGAGGGAAAGAATATTTTCTTTGTGTTTTTTTGTCACATGACGTTTGATGAGTCTGACTCGATACTTGGCAAGCGACTGCACGTGTGGATCTGGCCCAAGTTCTGACTCACTTCATATTTACTGCCTTGTATGAGGATCGCTGTACTGCTCAGAGCAGCATTAAAGCCACTCCATTTTAGCCTTCGGAATCCTTTAACCTCTATATATTTCTTGTAGCATGATTGCAGATTAAGTAGCTTTTACTGTGGAAAGAAGCCGTTAAAGAACTATAAAGACTCGGCAGTGGAACTAAATGGAAATGGAAACGGTTACCAAAGAAGCTTTGCAGAACTTCAGTATTAAATCAACTTTGTCTCATAAAACGTTAAATGCTACTTATCCAGCAGTTTTTTATCACTGATGACTCATGCACCACTGGTTAGAAAAATGCATGAATAAGTACATTACCTTCAGAATTTCATTCAGGCTGTTCCTCGGGGGAAGCATGTGAGCTGTTGGGCCACAGAGACAGTCATGCTGTCTTAATGAGTGGCTTTAAGCAGACTAAAGTGATTTTATTCACACAGTTATTATCACATGAGGGTTGCTTCGTTCTTTTTTCTCTGTCTCTTTTGCATGCCACAGTGCATGCCACATTTTCACAAAATGTTATCTCAAATCTCTCTCCAAAGGACTTTCCCTGTGACACACTGGGGGCAACCGCACTAACTTCCAGCATGTCTGATAAGCGCTAATTGTCCTCTCTCATGTCCTTTTTTCTTTCTCTTTTTCTCTTCATCCCTCTCTTCTCTCTGATCTCTCCTCTGCTGTCATCTTCTCCCGACCCTTATCTCCTCTTTCATCTTTCCTCTCCTCGTCTCTTTACTCCTCTCCTCCCTCTCCCAGGCGTCCAACCACGGCAGCTGGAGTTCCTGGGGTCCTTGGGGTGCCTGCTCCAGAACTTGCGGAGGCGGGGTGCAGTTCGCGCAGCGCCTGTGCAACAACCCGCCACCAAGGAACAACGGGCGCTACTGCACAGGGAAGAGAGCCATCTATCGGTCCTGCAACGTCACACCGTGTCCAGCATCAAGTGAGTATGACAGCATGAAGAAAACATGTTTGGTTGAGAATGCATGCATGATCACAACATTACAGTTGATTTTGAAAGGTTTTGGTAAGTCACAGGTTCATCAAATCGAACCAAATCATACAGAAAATTTGATCTATCCCTCAGTTTAAATAAAGCATGACACAACAGCAACATTTCAAGCTATTTTAATTTTCAAGCTAATATTTGTTGTTTATACAAAATACATAGTCCATCATTTCAAACCTTTTTTTATTGAACTTTTCTTCAGATAAAAGTTTCCGGCAAGAACAATGTGAGGTGCGCAACGGTCCCCAGACAGATCCTAAAGGGGTGAAGACCTTTGTTGAGTGGGTGCCAAAATATGCAGGAGTTCTCCCTAAAGATGTGTGCAAGTTAACCTGCAGAGCAAAAGGAACAGGATACTATGTGGTCTTCTCTCAGAGGGTGAGTTAATCACACACAAAAGGTGCAGTTTACTTTGATAACTAAATAATATTGAGAAAGAAATTCAATCGTGACTGTGTCTGTTTTCAGGTGACAGATGGGACAGAGTGTCGTCCTTACAGCAGTTCGGTGTGCGTGAAGGGGAAATGTGTACGAACGGGCTGCGACGGCATCATTGGTTCCAAGCTCCAGTTTGACAAGTGTGGTATATGTGGAGGCGACAGCACAGGATGTATACGCGTAGTGGGCAACTTCACCAAGAAGAGGTAAGAAAACAGAAAATACTTAAACACTGTGCTTATACATCCTTATTTTACAGAATTTAGAGAAATATTCCTAATACAGCAATCTTTTACAGCATGCAGAAATAATAATGCTGCATTTGCACAATGTTAGCAGAAGAAGGAGAAAGGAAGAGCACCCATTATTGCGAATATGGAGTTTTCACGTATTATTCCAAGATGGTTGCCTCCTTCATCAGACTTGTAGTCACACCAGATTATTAGGGATATAGCCTAAATTATCTATTTGAATTGTGTCAAAAAGTTCAGTTAGAATGAGAATAACATGTATATTGTTTAAATTTATTCAATGCAACCTAGGCTAATCCTTTGTTCATACTGGTGTTGTTCAGTTCACAATGCCTCTGCACCCTCACTTAAGTAACAAGCTAAAAGTTTAGCCTGGCTCCAGACCTCTGAATCACTGTCCACATCAGTTTGTTCAGTCTAACTATTATTTAGCATTTTTCCATGTAGGGTGTCAAATACATTTATCTTCACATTGTCTCTGTGATGGTTTGGTTCAGCATAGCTCACTGGTTTCCTCTGTTTTGGGTTCATTAACACAGTGTTGCTAACTAGCTAGATTTGTTGCAGTTTGCTAACAAAATAATAATAAATTAGTTTTAAATTAATTATCAATTGTAATAGTGTTGATATTGGCTTCCATTTTGATGTAAAGCCAGCAAAGCAAAGCCATTGACGACAAAGAGCATACTGTTTTGCATATTGACTTGACTTCTCTACTTTTTCTCTTGCCAAACAGTAAGGGCTACACTGATGTGGTGAAGATCCCTGCAGGCTCCACACACATCAAAGTTCGTCAGCACAAGGCCAAGGACCAGACCCGCTACACCGCCTACCTCGCCCTCCGAAGACCCAATGGCGAGTACCTCCTGAACGGCAAGTTCATGATCTCCACCTCCGAGACAATCATCCCACTCAATGGTTCTGTGCTCAACTACAGCGGCTGGAGCCAAAGGGACGAGTGGCTTCACAGCATGGGTCCCGGGGCCCTCCAAGAAGCCTTGGTGGTTCAGATTCTAGCGACAGACGCTAAAAAGCCGCTGGATGTTCGTTATAGCTTTTTCATGCCCCGCAGGACAACCCCACAGCAGCCGTTAGCTCCCCTCATCCCCAACCCAAAGTCGGCCCATTTGCATACCAGCACCACGACTGTCTCAACCACGACGAGAACCACCACCACCACCACCACCACCAGTAGCACCACTACATCCTCCACCACTCCCCCTGTCCTGGCTCCTACAGCTCCAGGTCCCTCCACCCCAACAGCAGGGCCCCAGTGGATGACAGGACCCTGGATGACCTGCTCCAGGACTTGTGACACTGGTTGGCAGAGCAGAACAGTGCAGTGTAAGGACCAGGATGGGAAACTGTCCAAGGGCTGCATGCTGAGCAGCCGACCCTCCGCCTTTAAACACTGTCTGGTGAAGAAATGTTGAGGCGGCAGGATTGGAAAAACGATTCATAAGACAAAAAACAATGTGCAGGAAGTTGTAATGTGTAAATCCGATAAAGGTCTCACGTGCTGGATGTAGGATTATGGACCAATGAATTTAAGACATAGTACCTTAAACAGGACTGTGAATATTGGCTGAAAGTGCCAGGACCAGTCACACAAAGACTCAGAGACAAATTGGCATGGATGTACCTGACTATATGCCTGAGAGGAATGTCCTTGAATCATAGTAGCTATGCAGAGCACAAGCAGGAGGGAGGACAATTCCTGTGTGATAGTGACAAGTATTGCCCTGGCATAGCTAAAGACTTAAGTTGCATGCCATTTCCACATGGACAATAACTGATTGTCTTTCCTTCGGTCTCCAAACCTTGAGGTTTAGTGTGTGTTGCCCTGTAATGGCATGCCTGTCGTTCTTTTCTATGCTATTCCATGTGTTCTAATCACTGTGGGGATCTGGAAGACACATCCCTTTTGTGTTTTGTCAAGAATGTGTCCAAGACAAGAGCCCCAACTATGGGAAGCACACGTTATTCACCTATTTGTCATTTCTGCCCATATGCCCTGTCTACAAGCATACCCTGTGTTTATTTGACTGATCTTTCCAGCTGAAAAGCTGGGAGCAACACAAGACTGAACCTAAACTAGTTACTGTAATCTTGAGCGTATATAGAGACCATCCAAAAGAGAGTGTGAGTGAGCGTTGAGAGTGCTAGAGAGAGTAAGAGAGTGCAGCCTTACTATTATGATTTCCTAGGAGTCATTGGAAGGTGGCTTGACGACCAAGAATGAATGGGGAAACCCATGCATTTGGTGAATGGAATTGCATCTAAACAGCACACTAATAAGGTACAAAGCTGGGAAACCAATCAGTCGTACTAAGGTCCAGTCGTAAACTGCTCAGATACTTCTCTGTGCCCAGGTGCTTCAGTAGTTCCTCCTCTCTGCTACAACTCAGGAAGAAAATTCTTCCTTATGACACAAATATCGATTGTACTGAATCACCTATTCAGTGTAGAAACAGCAGCCTGGTGTGATGGGATAGAAAGAAAGACTATGGTGGCCTTCAGAGGACAAACCTTGCAACAGTTAAATTGATAAAGGGGCAAAGTAAACATGACACTCCTTAACATTTATGGAGCTTTATGATGAATCACATGTTTGGGGCAATGCTTGATTTTTGATGTGCGTGTGTGTGTGTGTAGTGAGTGTATCTTTGTGTGCATGTTGTGCGCACATGCTAGCACATTTATGTGTCCAAGGCCTGTGTTTAAAGTACCGTGAATATGTGTTTTTGTCCTCTGCTGCGTCTCGAAGCTTCTTCACTCTCAGTTCCATTTTGTATCAATCATTATGCTGGTGCTGGGAGATTTACGGTCCTTGTGTTTTCTCTGTCTGTCTGTCTGTTTGTCTGTTAATCTGTTTAGGATACAATGCTAATATGACAATGTGTGCCCTGGATACTCGCAACGACAGCATGAGAGATACTAATGCCGTCATTAATGTCCTTTTGCAATTCAACTCTTTCCTCATTGTCTTTGTTTTCATCACTCATTCTCTGTTACATCATGTATTTGTTTCCAACCCTGATGGGTGGGGTTTGCCACATTACAACACTTCAGATTGTGCCATAGGATGGATGATTTTAATTCAATATGTAAACTCTTGACAGTGTGTTCTGTTGATTACTCAAAGTTGAATGTTGCTGTTGAATGAAAGACATAGTTCAACATTTTGGGAAATATGCATATTTGCTTTCTTTCTGAGAGTTAGATGTGAAGATTGGTGCCACTGGAAAAAGTCTGGAAGGCAATAAAAAAAATCAGCCTACCAGCACTTCTTGAGCTCACTACTTAACATTTTATATTTTGTTTGTTTAATCTGTGCAAAGATCAAAGTGTAAAAACAATAATTTGTGGTTTTATAAGGTGTTATGTGTGGGACTATTTCTTTGCCAGGTGCAGTGACTTCCTAGAGTCTTGTCGTCATGGTTAGGTTTCCAGGCATTCAGCAAGTAAGCAAGACTCCAGGAAGTCACTGTGCCTGGTCTGAGCTTTAGAGGTGCTGCCAGGTGTATCTTATACCTTTAGAAAGAGCCAGGCTAGCTGTTTCCCCCTGTTTCCAGTCTTTATGCTAAGCTAAGCTAACAGACTGCTGTCGGTAGCTTCATATTTAACAGATCGATATGACAGTGGCATTAATGTTCTCATCTAACTCATCAAAGGAACTGTTCCTTTTAGTGAAAAAACACAATTATCTACATCACTAGATACCACAGGGTATAAGTGAGAAAATGTGCTTTTTTTGTCATTTTCATGAAGTCACCCTATAAAATCCTCCGCCCAATCTTACAGTATCATATTTTTTTCTTTTAATTTGATAATTTAATCAAGGATGCATTTAGATTGTAGACAATGTACATATGTGTTAAGATAAGGCTTCTGTTAGAGACAAAATATGAAAAACCATTAATATTTGTCTAAATTGAAAATGTACTTTAAAGGAGTAAATACTGAGGACATTACCTCAGCTCTCATGAATGGTAATTAGGCCCTAGCATTACAAAGTCAAGTCGATTACAACCCTAATGGACTTTAAAATACCTTCCTGTGATTGTGTTAACTTTCAAGAACTCGTCATATTTTCCTTTGTGGCAAACCTCACCCATCTGGCACCTGTGCAGGGTGAAACAAATTACAAGGAACATTTTCGGATACTACATGACCCAGATCAACACACCACTGACAAAATGTCCCTTCTTTTTGCCTCACACATTCAGATTTATTTACACAATATAGACATTTTTGTACAATTAATAGATCTTTCATTTATGTGATAGTATTCAACCATATTTACACAGGAATTTACACATACAGACACACACACCATTGAAACAATCCATCATTTTAGACAGTTTTTAAGTATTTCAGACACTCATACACACACACACAGCCTACTCTGACTCCTCCGGTGGGGAAACCCGTCTCACTGAACGACAGAAACACAGCACTGAACTTGTAATTTATTGTTTGTACAACTGGTATGTGTGAATAAAAAACAATGAGATGAGTTTTATTTATTATAGTAATTTTGTATCAAATTACTATTTAACTTAGGAATATGACTGTGCAGAATCATTCCTTTGTAAGAATATAGTGTTTCTTTTCTAGTCATCCACATGAATATATGTACATAAAATCTATATATTTAAATATCTGTGTTTCTGTGTCGTTTATTCTGTCATGGCATCAATTTTCATCAATCAATCAATCAATTTTATTCTTAGCACATGACTGTTTCATACCAGTAGATGTAGCTGAGAGGCCTTATATTCATCATTCAGACGAGCCTTGTTCTTGTTTGTAGCATCTCTTCAAATTGAGCAAAAGACTGCTGCTAAACTCAGTAAGTATACAAGAAGCAGTTTGAATTCCCAGTGATCATATGTGCCATAAGAAGAAAGCTGTCAGTTCAAAGCAGCCATATAAAAGGTTTTTTTAAAATGTTATATTAAACCATTAACACTCTCACAGTTGAAGCTATGCTATAATTTAATACTCAGGCCTGATGCAATGACTCAAACTGCACTATTTAGCAGTTGTATGCGATGCTTAGTGTCCAGTGTCATCATACACTCACTCTGCAAACTTGATAAGACTAACTCTATCAGGCCCTAAGAAAATCTATAAATGTAGCTGTGTAGAAGAGAAAACAAAAAATTAAGCATATCGAAGATTAAATTTGACTTCATCATATCACAGTTACATATTGACTATACAGAAACAGATTTACAGTTGTTTTACATTTGCAGATAATCTGTAAATAGTAATGTGCCTATTAATCTATATGATATGCCCACATCTTTGAATAACCATTGTTGCAGATAACTACACAGATACTAAGTTACATATGACAGCAAGGCCAATGTTATTATGGGGTCCTTTGCCACCAAGATACAGCTCCATAAGTATTTACCAGCAGCAGAAACATGCCTTCAAACAATCACAGATACACTTATTTCCTTTACTGACATCATTTTAATTATAACTTTCACATTTATGATAATATTCTATGACAAAGTGTTTCCAATTGCAGTTTCTCTGCAGTTTTAGTTTCATGTCATAGTTGGAAAGAATATAAAAGGCCTTAAATGGGTCAGGATGGTACTTAATTGAGGTTCAGTTCACTACCGGTGGCAGATAAGGCGAGCAGTATAGGCAATGGAGTTAAATTAACTCTGCAGATGTAAATTATGCAGTTAGTTTCAAACCTAAGTGGACGAATGCTTTTTGAGCAGCATTTTTGTTTGCACTGTTTGTCACAGACATCAACGCATATTATCACATGAAAAAGTGAACATTTTTATAGTTCATGTGGCCAAAATCTTTACTGTTGCACAGACGGATTGTGCATCAGGGTGGCCTGGTGTTTAAGGTTAAGGACTTAAGATCCAATAGACAAAAGTCCAAGTGTCATACTGTTATTTTGAAGTCTGGACCCAGTGTCATCTAAAGACAAAATGGAATAAAAAAAAGTTCACAATATCTCAACTCTATCTAAATATTCTCTATGTGGATGCCATGATCAGCACCCTCAAAAACAGGCATCATTCTGCACACAGTGCAGATACATTACTGTTCCAAGTTTGCCTCCCTGCGGCCAGTGGCTCACGGCTTGCAGCTTTACAAACCTTCATGTGTAATACAACAGCGCCACCTGTCGGCTAAGCTTGTGATTTGTCAATCGAGTCGGGTAAAATCACTGCAGCAGTCATGGAATTTTCCTAAACTCTTGTCTACCATCTACTGGAGAATATTGAAATTGCAAATTTTCCTCTTTTCTGACCTGTTGCTTTTAAGGTGGACTTTCAAAATCTGTCCTCACATAGACTGATCAGTGATGTTTGCAGTGAGTCAAAATGAGACACTAGAGTCAAAATAATGCCAGGAAGCTGTATGTAAGAGAAAAAAAAACTGAGATCAATGACACCACACTTGCGTCTTCATATTTGTTATAGTATAATATGATATTATATTCTGAAAATTAGTTTATCATTATTTTCAGAGTCTCAAAATTCTGCTGCGATTTGAGCTATATAAAAATGATTTCTGTCAAAACATTGATGAATTACCTCAGTTTTTTAATATTAAATAGCTGTTCCTAAACCGTCTCTGAATTTCAAAAATTAAAAAAGTTTTTCTCTTTGCTGTGAGTGGAGTTTAGCTCATTTGTGATGTCTCTCTGTGCACTGCAGATAATGGATTTGCTGCTTTGCCAGTTATTTTTAATGAAACTCCAGTGTAAACTCTTCCTGTCTGTTGGAGAGGAGGAACGGCCCGGGCGGGCGGGGGAAGAAGCCGAAGGACAGGGGCTCTCTCTGCCTTGGTTTAAGCGTAGAGGCAGCCCGATGGAGGACCTGCTCCACCTTAAGACCTCAGAGGCCCCGCTCTGCTCCCTCTCCCCGGGGAGCGGAGCTGCGGAACCCGGCCACGGCGCACCACAGCCGGCTTGGCACGGAGGAGGTGAGTACGGCTCCCGGAGCCCTGGCCAGCACGATATGGTTACCATTCCCGACCTGCTGCCATCTCCCTTCTCCAGTTGCACTGACACTACAACACTGCTCCACATCAGCCGCTGCCTGTCACCATAATTTATGTTGGAATAGGCTTAATAAGCGGTATGTAGCTCACATATTAAGTCAGAAAGTGGAGCAATGCAACAGTGCAGAAGTTAGAGGTTTGGGGTTTTATTTTAGCCACTATATTATAAATGTAAGGCGCTTTGTGTGAAATTATCCATTGGTCTGTATGAGAAATATTAATGGAATATACAGTATTCAGTAATATTCAGGAGTTATGAGTGTATATGTACATATTGTGACAGACAAGCAGGGCTTGAAGAGGAAAACTTTTACTCTGCCCAAAGCTCTCTATCCTCTACAATGATTGATTATTATTGGCAACGCTCCAGGTCGCTGGTGCGTTTTCGTTGCGCACGGGATTTGGCCCCTCTGAGATCAAAGGGCCCTCAGGAAGGGGTGGTCCTGGGGCAGGGGGATATATAGGAGGGACCGGCTCAGTTCTGACTGCAAGGCAAAAGCAGACAACAGACCAGACGGGTCAGCAGAGCTAAAACCTGCCCCCGATCTCAAAGAGAGAGCTAGAAACTGAGACATCTGCTGAGTTTTGGAGAAGGAAAGATTGAGAGAGACCTGTTGGAATTTACTGCTGAGATCCAGCTTTTATTTTCATTTAATGAAAGGACTTTTTTTGCAACAAGTCAGACCTGCACATAACTTTAAATGAGTTTTGCACTGGATTTGATCCCTTTTTAGATTTTTATGCGTGTGCGTAATTTTGGGGACAGTTTTGTGGAAGTTAAAGTACTTGGGGGTTGTAGCTAATAGTGGAAACCCCTTTAAAGGATTTTACTTGTTTTCTCGTAGAGACTTTATTATCAATTTCTCTTTCCACTTGTCGGATTTCAGTTATATGATGTGGTTTTTACAAGTTTCCATTGGTTTAATCGCCGCTCTGTGCGTCGGCGCGGCGCACAGCGCCTGGGAGGAGAGCACCGTGGTGCCGGTCAGACTAGACCCTACGGCCCGGTCCGAGAGCGAAACCGAAGCGTGGCGGACTCTCTCCACAGAGGAGCAGGAGAAGGAGGCGGAGATGAGGGTGTACCGGTTGGACGTATTTGGCAAGGAGCTGATCTTGCAGCTAGAGCCTGACCAGACCTTCTTGGCGCCGGGTTTTGTCTTCCACATTGTGGGGAGTCCCGAGTCCGAACCGACACAGGAACCCATGAGCGGATCCGAGCCTGGTTGTTTCTTCTCGGGCACGGTGAACGGAGAGGAGCATTCTGCCGCTGCGCTCAACCTGTGCCACGGACTCAGGGGCGGATTCTACTTTCAGGGTGAAGAGTACTTTATTCAGCCCCTTAACTCCAGTGACTTTCAGGGTAATGAGGATGATGTCCACACGATTCGCCGGAGAGGTCAGGCAGCTTTGGCTGATGAGGGGAGCTCCAAGTGTGGGGTCAACGAGGACGAGGAGAGGGTGCCAAATAATCTGGAGAAAGAAGCCAAGCGCGGAGCAGCTAATTCAGACCAGACAGGTAAGGCTGCAGAAATATTATGCACATTTTACACGTTATTATCTACTTTATAATAGACTGAGTTCAAATTCTCAGACCAACGATGATACAATTGGCCAAGGAAACACCGAGAAAGTGATTTATTTACTCTATAGAATATCATGAAATTCATTCAGTAAACAATAAAAATACTTATCTTATATACAAGTCACTGACTACAATACATATGCTGACCCAACTACAATCAGCTGAAGTTGTGCCGGGATGCACAGCATGAGCAATGGAATCAGCTCTCTTTTTGACAGCGCCGTCTATGCACTGCCAGAGAGGAGGAAGGGAGGGGAGGGGAGGAGAGGAGAGAGGAGAAGAGGAGAGGAGAGGAGAGAGGAGAGGAGAGGAGAGAAGGGGCATACTTTTCCGAGAGGAAAGAGAAGGAGGAGGGACGGAGGGAGGGGAGGGGAGTAGCGGGGTTGGGGCCAGCCACAGCCCGGCAGCGCTGAGACATGTAAACTCGCCTCCTGGTACAACTCGCACCGGCAGACATTTTTACCTAGAACGGATTTTCTCCCTTTGCCCTTTCTCACTCGCATAATTTTCCGCCAGAAAAGGTCATTTTAGGAATGTGGACCCAGAGGAGGAGGAGCCGCCGGTGGTATGACGCTGAGTCACTGCAGCCAGGCTCCTCCAGGCACATCCGGAGTTCTCTTTAGAGCCTCTATCCTTCTGAAAAAACTGAGCCTTTGTTGCTCCTGTTTAGAACACTGACACAGTTTAGCAGTGGGGAGACTGTTCCAGATATAGTGAAAATCTAAAATAAGTCCAAAAAGTTACAGTGCAAGCAGAAATTAGTACTGAAACCTGATATCAACTCACATGACCTAAGAACCTGGTTTGGTCTGACCTCTCTCTGTCTCTCTTTTCCTTCCCCTCAGCTCACCAGAGGACCAGGCGTTTTGTTTCCACCCCTCGCTACCTTGAGATCATGCTGGTTGCCGACCAGTCCATGGCTGAATTTCATGGTGCCGGGCTGAAACCCTACCTTCTGACCATCATGGCTGTTGCTTCCCGCCTCTACCGCCACCCCAGCATCCACAACTCCATCAGCCTGGCAGTGGTGAAGCTGCTGGTGGTGTACGAGGAGGAACGAGGCCCACAGGTGTCATCTAATGCTGCCATGACCCTCCGCAACTTCTGCCAGTGGCAGCGACAGCACAACCCTCCAAGTGACCGCCACCCTGAGCACTATGACACTGCCGTGCTCTTCACCAGGACGGTAAGTTGGAGCTTAAAAATAATAAGTGTGTTAAGACAGAGAAACTAACAGAGAGAGAGATAGAAAAAAAGCACTCAGTTGTATTCATATATTCATTTTTCTCTCTGTCTGCCCATTTAGGATCTGTGTGGTGCCCACTCTTGTGATACTCTTGGAATGGCAGATGTTGGTACAGTGTGCGACCCTGACAGAAGCTGCTCAATTATTGAGGATGATGGGCTGCAAGCAGCATTTACAGTGGCACATGAACTGGGTAAGTAGAAAATAGATCATGTTCTCGAGTGTGAGAATGGAAAAAAACTAAGCTAAAATGTATTAATCACATACATCACTTATTTATGGGACAGAGGTGCTCAAAGAACTGTTATTTTATGTCTGTGCTGCAGGCCACGTGTTCAACATGCCTCATGATGATGCCCAGCTGTGCTCTGGGGTCAACGGTGCCCACTGGGGCTCCCACATGATGGCATCCACTCTTTCCAACTTGGACCAGCAGCAGCCATGGTCCCCCTGCTCCGCCCTCATGGTCACCACCTTCCTAGACAACGGCCATGGTCAGTGCCTGCTGGATAAGCCAGTCAAGCCTCAGCCACTCCCCCAGCCCCTGCCTGGCACAGTCTATGACGCGGACCATCAGTGCCGGCTGACCTTTGGCGACGACTCCCAGCACTGCCCAGACCTGAGCACAACCTGTGCAGCTCTGTGGTGTACTGTGACTACATCCAACGGTTTGCTGGTGTGCCAGACCAAGAACTCTCCCTGGGCTGATGGAACACCATGTGGGCATGAGAGCTACTGCCTGGCTGGACAGTGTCTCACAAAGAGCCAAGCCGCCAAACACCAGGTAGGAATCAGAGTCAATCCAATCACACTATAAATGAGACTAAAAACTTTGCATAGTATAAAAGCAGTCAAAGCATTTCAGCATAGCATGTAGCAAAACTTGCTGATACCTACTTTTCTTTGCCTACTGTTGAACCAATCAACCTAGGTCAAAATTGTAATGGTCATGTGTCTGCTGTTTTCAGACTCCTGTCAATGGTGGCTGGGGAGTGTGGGGTCCCTGGGGCGACTGCTCTCGAACTTGCGGTGGAGGAGTGCAGTATTCTTTCCGTTCATGTGACAACCCTTTGCCCAAGAATGGAGGAAAGTACTGTGAAGGCAAGAGGATCCAGTACCGCTCCTGTAACACGGAGGCCTGCCCTGATACCAATGGTAAGAGAAAAATTAATCTGGGATAAGGATTTCCTCTTAACAGTTCTATACACTTTCTTGGAGGTTTATATTATGGAAAAAAAGACATAGCACCTTACAGTGTAGTTGTTTTTTGGTTTTCAAAGCAATAATTCCTTTATCTTAAATGTAGAAGTCATGTTTTGATGTACTTTGCACATTGGTGTGAAAGTTAGCATGCAGGTCAGGGTAAATAGGCAATAAATCTGACCTTTCTCTGTCTCCTTCTCAGGCTTGTCATTCCGTGAGGAACAGTGCCTGGCCCACAATGACATGTCAGCCCAAGTGTCACTGGGTTCAGGCGAGGGTGTTGAGTGGGTGCCCAAGTATGCTGGAGTGTCACCCAAAGACCGCTGCAAGTTGGTGTGCCGGGCCAAGGGAACTGGATACTTCTTTGTCCTCAAATCTAAGGTGAGAGTTGCTAGATGCTAGATTATATTAATAAACTGTGTTTTTATGACTCTGTTTTAGAACGCTGTTAGAAAATTCTCAGGTGCCTAGTTTATCTCATATCAGTAATCTTACCTGTGCAGACCTGCAAGTGTAAGGATCAACTATTGTAATTTCCCTCAGCCCCTAGGCTACTGCCTTGCTGGGGAAAATACTTATACTGTATAATACTTTTTACCTTTAGACACAGACTCTTATATAACAGTCTTACTAGACATAACCCTAATGTTCCATCTGTGTCTCTCTGCTGCCCCCAGGTGGCTGATGGCACACCCTGCAGCCCAGATTCCACCTCAGTTTGTGTTCAAGGCCAGTGTGTCAAAGCTGGATGTGATCGTGTCATTGGCTCAAACAGGCGCTTTGATAAGTGCGGTGTGTGTGGTGGAGACGGTTCTACCTGCAAGAAAGTGTCAGGCTCTCTGGAGCGTGCCAGGTAAACATCTAGCAGCTTTTTAGTTGTACACAACTGTGAAGTCTTCATTGCATGTATGTCAAAATCAATTTCTATGGCTAAATCTGACCTCTGTCTGTCTCTGTTTCAGGCCTGGTTACCAGGATGTTGTAACTATCCCTGCTGGTGCCACCCATCTGGACGTCAAGCAACGTGCCCCTGGCAATGGTCGTCGTGATAACAGCTATTTGGCAGTGCGTCGCCAAGATGGTACCTATTTGTTAAATGGCGATTACAAGCTGATGACCATGGAGACCGACATCGCCATGCGAGGAGCACTGTTGCGATACAGTGGTTCCTCTGCCACTCTGGAGCGGCTCCGGAGCTTCGCCCCACTCCCTGAGCCCCTCACCATCCAGGTGCTGTCTGTAGGGGAGGCTCCAAGGCCCCGGGTTAAGTACAGCTACTTCGCCCCAAGACCCAACAATGCTGCTTCATCTTCCAACAACAATGGAGGCCGCCGCCCGTCCATCAATGCCATCCCAGAGGTGGGTGGAGCCGAGTGGACCCTGAGGGAGTGGGGTCCATGCTCCCAGACCTGTGGAGGAGGTGTGCAACAGAGAGAGGTGGTGTGTCTGGACCCTCAGGGTCGTCCCTCTAAGGATTGTCCAGAGGAGCTGCGTCCCCTGGCTTCACGCTCCTGTGCCTCCCAGGCATGCCCCTCCTGGCTTCTCGGAGAATGGTCGCTATGCTCCAAAACCTGTGGCCGAGGCTTCCGCAAACGCCAACTGCGCTGCATTGGCCATGATGGGCGCACGCTAAACCATGACAGCTGTGACTCCAAAGACCGGCCGCGACCCCTGCTGGAACTTTGCTATCAGAGTGCCTGCTAAGGACTGCTTCTACAATCTAACCTCCTTCTCTCCACCCAACTTTCAGAAAGACATCAGATAAAAACTCTGATCTTCACTGCCTCCTTTTTCCTACAGACAATCTAAAGAGGCAGAATGTTTACATCTATGCTGCAGGTTTTCATGGGTTCCAGTTGATCCAACAGTCCCACATGACAATGGGTCCACAATGACTGCATCTGTAACTTCCAGTTTTTACCCTTTCCATTTTGGGGCCAGATGTTGAACTATAGTGGCACTGCCACCTGATTGCAGCAATAAAGACTGCATTCGGCTTGTTGCCTGTCTGGTTTTGAAGCACAGCAGTGGCACATTTTGCCTCCCATCAAGGAGAAGAACACATGGACATTCCTGATTTCTTAGAGCATGCTGCTTACCGTGCCAATGTCATGCTTGTGTGTGTGTGTGTATGTGTGTGTGTGTGTGTGTGTGAGAGAGAGAGAGAGAGAAAGAGAGAGAGAGAGAGAGAGAGAGAGAGAGAGAGAGCGTCTGTGAGACTGTATGTGTCAAATTTTTAATACATGTATATGATGTTTGTCCAAGCTGGGCTGGACAGACACACAAGGGTGGGGAGGGGGAGGTTATTGCAGAGTATATAAAAAACAAATGAAAGAAAATAACTCATATTCTACTTGCTAACCCCATCAGGTATGGAAAATAAGATAGCTCATAGTCTTTTTTTGTTCAAAATTGCCAGTCAACATTTTATTTATCACAAACCTGTAGCACTTCATCTTTGTTTTTGCCAGCGGCACATTGTAACATCCATTTGTCTCTAAATGCCTCAGTACATCGTACTTTGTCCTTTAGCCATATCTTGCCCTCGTCTACACAGCTTCCAATGAGGGAACATTTCAAAGACCAAAGAGGTGTGTGTGAGTTTGTGTGTGCCTGTGTGTGCGTGTGTGTGGAGACCTAAAGAGGGACTTGTCTCCTGCTACTACTTCATAAGTAAGTCTCTCCTGCCTTCTGCGAAGGCAATTTGTTTTTTTCTATCAAGTTTTTTTTTCCTCTTTTGTACAGAATATCCAAACATTATTTATTTTTGTACAGCCTGTTATATATAATCATGTGGCTTTTTAATATTATTTTTTATTTGTTATTTGTTATTGAGACCACAGAAGGAAGTAGAATATATAGAGTATTTATACAGTGTTATATATATATGGTCCTAGGTTCATGAATAAAGTATCACATTGAATTGTGCAACTAATGTCTCCAGAGTGGTTTGTCTGTTTGAACTTGGGAGGTACATTGATTTGCAGTTGCATGGGCACAAACACACACATGCACACATATGCACAATCCCACAATCTGCAAGGTGAATTTTCTTTCATCCCTTCACCCTCCTAATACTTAACAATGTAGTTTTGGAAAGATATGATACCCTTATCCAAAATGTGAATATCATCTTTTGTAATTCAGGTTTTGTCCATTAGATGGGAGTATTTCAACTTCCAAAATCGATCCACAGTCTCTAAACATTGCAGTCAAATGGCAGTCAAGTGGTGGTTTAGTTCATCTGCAAGGGGAGTAAAAATGAGCTACTGCGCCCCCCATCGTGGTCTACTGGAATTTTACATGGCCCAAGGTTTGCTGTGTGACAATATAATTAAACACAACCTAAACAAAATATAAGCTGAAATAATGATGATCCCAAAGCCATTTTGACACAAGACCCCTCAAAGACTTGGCCCTAAGAGCAGATAATAAAGCAGGACCCATCCATTTTAGTGCCCTTATCATGTCAGTTGATATTTTAGCAGTGCATATTCCCAAGAAAAGTTACGTTTGATCTTATAGTCACAGACCAATTGTCACACAGTGAACCTGGAGCTTTTGGGGGCCCCTGGGTCTGTAATCTAGCCTTGACCTTTTTAAAGCTACATGGTGGCCTTTTGCAGGCGTATATGTCCTCTAATGATCTATTTGTTAGCCACAAATGTACTTTGAGATTAAAGCTAACATAACATAAACATTTTGATTCCTCATTAACCTCTCTGCAAATCAATGAGGCCTAATTTATTATCACCACCTTTTATCATCATTAAGCTAACTCTTTGAGTCTTTTTTAAGTAGTTTTGCAGTTATATGTTTGTCTAAAGCACATGTGGATTTTGTTGGTTGGAAAATAAAGTTGCATTACATGGAAAAGACAGTAGGCTTTATAACTTATATTCAGTGATGAATCAGTGTTGAATTCACTGTCTTCCCCTACAGACCGATGAAGCAGAAATAACCTTTAGAAAGCAAGTAATTTTCCTCAGATTATACAAATTTTGATTGCATCCCTGCTGAGCTTTCTTCTCTTTGATACTTTTGTGGATTTTTTTTTAATTCTCTGGACTCAGGCATTTCCCCTGAACTTTCTGGACCCCAGCTGGGACCAGACAATTACCCCCAGCCTTGTCACTAAAAGCTGGAGCCCGTGTGGCACTTCCTGTTGGGCCCTGAGGAAGATCGCCTCCCGCCTTGTCGACTCCCACTGCAGCACAAAGGAAATCATTATCCTGTAATTATGGATGGTTAAGAAGAAGATTGGCCATCTCTCTAATCTGCATAATAGCATAATGTGTCATTGGACTCTGTAAGCCTAAACTACTGATGTAGGCGAGGATGTATACTCTGTGTAATTTCATGACTTTAAGATTGACAAAGAAAAACACAAAATCGGGGAGGAAAATGTCACCACTAATATGTACGCCTGAAATTTAACATACTTTTTTACCTGCTTGTTTTTTCATGTCTCAGCGTCACATCATTACAGTTTAAAAGAAACATCTGGAAGGCATTATGAATCATCGCTGCTCAATGTGGGTGGCATTTCTGAGAACTAAATTATCTTCATCCTTTTGCCACCCTAGGTTGCACATAAAAGTTTGTTTAAATTATGGCATATTTGATCCAATTTTCAAACTTCAAAGGAACATTCATATTTAAAAGACCTCGGAATCTATTACAGCCAAAAGCATACTTCATTCAGTCTGTGCAATAGATGCCACAGATGGTTCCAGGAAAATATCAATTATCCCTACACACATATAGTATGTATAATTTATGATCAAATGAAATCATATTAGGAAAATCCACTTTAATGGTCATTTCTACATTATTTCTCCAGTTAGGACAACTTCTTTACTGAGTATTTAGAACATATTGTTGTTTGAGGGCTATTAATTTTACATTAAACGGATATGTAGTCATAATTTCTCCAAAGTTAGAGCCAAATTCAGTTGTTGGATGGTGAACATTTATGGTTGCTGATGTTCGTGGGCTACACCGGGGGCCTTTCCAGAAGTATAATTTAGCCCTATAATTATCAGTTTCATGACTGTGGTTAAGTCAATGCAGGTCGGCACAAGCAGCTTTTTCAAAAGTATTCCCAGCACAGAGGGGAGTGTGTGTGGGGATGGTGGTCCTTAAATGTTGCTGGACAACAATAATATGCCCTAAATGACACCAGTTTAGCCAAAAACATCATGCACTCCTCCCTTCCACTATGGTGCCCTATCATGTCATTTTCTGTTAGTGTGGGGTAATGTTCCTCCCCTTCTCTGTACAATTGTCTGTAATACCTGGTTCCATATTTTTTTATGAGCCACACTGAACACATTAATTAAGGAATATGCAGCATACAAGCAGAAAACTGAAACAGTTAAGGTCTTAAAGCTACAGTTTGACATTACAGGACCTATAAATTATGTGGTAAATCAGGGTGCTGCCTATTCCTACACATATTTTCAATTAAATTAGAACCAACCCTGGGGCAGCAGCCCTCTTTTCCCAGTTGCTAATCCAGCCTTGAGTGATCCTTCTCTAACTTTTTCTTCTCATGGTGCCCCCCAGCCGGAAGAGACAGGAAGAATCCTCTATGCTATATGAAAATGAACTCTCTTAATCATATCAAGTGTGTTTCCTTGCTCTTATGTGTGAGGGGTTTTGACATGATAACCGTGTGTTGCAGAAATATTAATGGGATGAAGTTTTCAAATTATTCCAACTCTGACATAATGGCTCTAGGACAGATTTAAACCCAAAAAGAAAGTAGGACGGTTCGTGTTGTTCGGTGTCTGAAAATCGTGAGTCGTGTGGAAGAGGGGTCGCCTTGGGTCATTACAGTCTGCTTCCTCTTTAGAGGTCGTGATGTTGACGGCGGCATGTGAAGCAGCGGAGGAAAGCGGCAGGTTGACGGGCACGCGGGGCGGCCAGCCCGCGCACGAGTGTGAGCGTGCACGCAAACACATGCACACGCCGTTTTTCTTTCTGTGTCAAGTTAGACATAAGAAGGATGAGTGCGTCAAACATGCGCTTCTGCCTTCAAAATCATTAAATATAACTATGACTAATACTACTTCACATATTATCAGAAATATTAGGGGCGCTGTGACCTCCTCTACATAAAACTATTGTTACTATGTCAACCAAGAATTATTTTTGTATAATTATTCACTGTCAAGCCATGATAAATAGGGTAAGGAATGCTGTAAAAATCTGCCAATATTTTGGAAAACAAAAAGAGACTGTGTGCGCAGTCAAATGGATAATGTGAAATATTATTTAATGATTTTACATAAATGAATATTTGAAATATATTCCCCAAAGAGAGGGATTCATTTAACTGTGGCGAGTATTCTGTAATTTAGGGAAAACTGTTGACAAACTGGTGACAACTTGAAAAAAAATCCTGAATACATGATTGGAGAAACATGGTGAATGCAGATGCTTCAAGGGCGTGACATAATGAGTATGAAAAATTATGTGAATCACTTGCTTTATGGCCTTCACAGTCACCAGATCTCGAAATTAACACCCATGGGACCAAAGCAAGGAAAAGGGAGCATCTGGGGGCAATGCCTGACAATTGAGTGCTTTTTACTTGAATTTGCCACACATCTGTAACTGGGGACCTACTGTGAGTCGTTGCCTGAATTATTTGCTACATTTGGAAAATATGAAATAATACAATTTAGCATCAATAAAGACAAATATTACTGAAAAACAGACGTTGCATGAATTGAGCATGTCCAGTTCCCATCTTTGTTTGGATTAGGAAACAATGGAAACAATTTTATTCTGCAAAGGATGGAATATTTTTCATCCAGCTGGTTAGAAGAGGCTTTGAGGATTCTGGGGTTGTTGTTAAACGACCTTCTGGTATTTATTCTTATTTTTATTCTTATTATTATACAAAGAGAACACATGTTACAAATAAGCAATGATCAAAAATGAACTCTTGAACAGATTCTTTACTTTGGGGGCCTCTGCGTTTATTCCAAAACCATACATTCTGTCAATTAAAGTGCTATTTTGAAAACGTCGACCAGAAGTGTTTTCATATTGTTGCTGACTTCATACCTCTCTCTCTCTCTCTCTCTCTCTCTCTCTCTCTCTCTCTCTCTCTCTCTCTCTCTCTCTCTCTCTCTCTCTCCTCAGTGTAAACCCAGCAGGGTAATTTGAGCAGACGGGGGATGGGAGGGGAATAAAAACCTCAGCAGTCAGTCGGAGGTGTGGGAACAGGACGGAGCGGCGACTGAAAAGACGCGCACACGTGGAGGAACAAACCGAGCTTCACTTTTGAGGAAGAAACATTGAAACAAGCCGAAGTCACAACGAGCGGTTCGCTGCTCTCTTTGAGGGAAAGGAGGAGGGAGGGATACAACAATGATCCTGGAGGAGCCAAATAGGTGACTGCTGCTGCAAGCCCAGGCTTTTTTTTGTTATTTTCTGTCATTGATTAAGAACATAGGAGCAGTCCGGAAAGTGGGCGCAGAGGGAGAGAAAGAAGGGTCATGGAAAACCCCTGGAGGAGGAGGAGGAGGACGCAGGCGGTGAGATGGAAATTGTTGAGGAACTCGCTGCTGCTTTGTTTATTCACTGGTGAGTTTTTGTTTTAATTATTTTGCATGGACTTTTTTCGCTTCTCTCAGCAGCAACATGTACATAATCTACCTGTAAGTTCTCTTTAATGGCATTTCTCTCTGTTTTATTACTAATGTGACTCCATCAAGCTCAGAAAACTGCTGAAAAAAGTGTTGATAATCTATAGAAAGTCAGTGATATGTATAAATTTATTCAGAACTCAATTTGGGAACCACTAGTCTGGATGCGTTACACTCCAAATAAAGCACAGACCAAACATGAAAGCTGCTGGAAAACTTTTCATCTGTGTCAAGTCTGCAGTTGGCAACAGTGCTGTGAAGGGGGGGGCAGGGGAGAGGACTAGGTGGTGGTGGTGGTGGTGGTGTGTGTGAAAAGGGGTGGGGTGGGGTGGGGGTGAAGGACATGGTGCCATTGTCTCCCAGCGTGTGGAGAGACAGGAGCCAGGACCTCAAAGGACCACCCAGAAAGAGCACGCCAGAAGTCTGCTGATGGGACCTCCTGGAGGCTTTTACATGGAAATATCACAGCATTTATATTAAAACTTACATTTTTTAAGTAATTTTTAAGTTTTAATGGGTGTTTCTTAAAGGAAACACCCATCAAAACTTTTGTATGAAAAGAAAAGCATGTTATCTCTCTCTAAAAGGTCCTGGCACTGTGAATTTAGGTTTCTGCAGGAAAAAACGTGTCCATATGTTGTTTAATATTCTGCAAGTTCTTTGTGAAAAGTCCCTTCCTGCAGTAATAAAAAGGCAGCGCTCTGCTCTTTCTTTTTTTTTTTCCTACCTGTATGTGAACCTATGCCTGGAAATGTGCATATGCCTTCAGGCACACATCATTTGAGTGTGAGTGATTGCTGAGAGAAAGCAGATCCTCAGCACACACATATGCACAGAGCTTGTTTTCTTTACAGCGTCCTTCATTTGGGCTCCAGATTGTGAAAGACTCCAACCTTCGGCGCGGCGGCGAAAAACACAAATATTGCAGCTCATGAAGGGGAAAAGCCTTCAGATGGAGGGAAAAAAAAAAGGGGTCGTGTCGTGGCAGCAGGTTGAGACGAGTACACAGAGGCACAGCTGTGTGTACAATGCTTTTGAATATGGAGGCTTTGGCTGAGCAGAGAGGGTGGGGGTAATGAGCCACATTAATCACAAACACAAAAGTAATAGATTCTGCAAATGCCGTGTCTGCTTGTAGCAGGAATAAGCATGTTAGATGCAAAACGATCCCGCTGGATCATGCGTCATGAGTTGCACAAGTGGTAGATGTTAGCTATTAAATCAGATTAATTTGACCCCCACGCAAACACACGGCAGTCACGCTGTATCCCACTCTAAAGACCTCCCACTCAAGATGTAATTAATTCAGTTGTTGGATCACTGTGACTACTTCAGTTTTCACACTTTCTGTGTCTGGGGACAGTTTTCAAAGTAACCTCAAGAAACCTCCAACTCCTGACCAGCTCTCCATATTGGTATTAAAGGGGCACTCCAGCAAATTTGGTATTACACTTTCTTAAGGTAGGGGAACTCATAGGAAAGTGACTCTTAAAAAGAGTGGGCAAAATGTCAGCAGCATAGGCTGAGATATTCTGACTTTCAGTCTCTAGTATGGGTCAAACTCCTACACTGCCCATAAATCTGATAATCTGACAACATCAGCATTATTTTCTCAGACTTGACAAAACTCCTCCAGAGCAACAGAAGACATTATACAGCTGTTTTCACTTGCTTTGTACTTCCAATGAATAATTAACAAAACTGATTTGTTGACCCTGTAAAGCTCTTTGATTTGGAATCAGTCTTTATATTTAAGACAATTGTCAAATGATGTGAATGCACAAATCAATCACTACCCAAATGAAATCACTAGTTTCACCCAAATCCCTTTGGATATTTGATGCATCCTCCTGAAAGACTAACTAACTAAAAAAAAAGCTATTATACCATTAAGCTTGTAAAAGCAACACAATCTGGCAACTAAACACAGTCCAAACTTATGGAAATGTTGCTTTTTAGGCTTTTTCCTAGATTTGTCTTGTCAGATCCAGCCAGCTTGCAGCCTACAGTGTTTGATTCAGTTAGTCGGTGAGGTGGGCTGATTTGCTTCTTCAGCCACCCCTGCCATGGAAAAATAAATTAAGCATGTCTCCTATTAACTCGGTTAAATGCTGCATAGCAATTGCATGGCAACGGCTGCCTGTTGCCATGTTGTGTCTGTATTATATATTATATGTAATTGGAGAGCACCCATTTGAACTCATTGGTATTCGTTGTTTTAGAAAAACTATGACAAGATCACTTCAGGCCTGTTGCTAGCCCTGCTGGAAAGAGTTGGGAGGATTGAGAAAGCTTCCTGTGACTGCGGTTGCATTTTGGCTCCTGATTTAACTGATATTAAAAATCTTACATGTGGCAATACAGAGTAGTAGAGGTGGCTGGGTTTATTGGAACAAAACCCAAGGTCTCTGTTTGAGTTCACTACAGAGATCCTTTTAAATTTTCTTTTCCCCAGAAGCTCCACAGGTATTGATTGCTTTCTAAAACAGATAAGTGCTCCTTCAGTCCTCTGAACTCATAATAAATCGACTGTCTTGGTGCTTTTAAATGTCTTTGAAGGTATAAATAGAGGCTGCTGGTTGAGGTTGTGTGCTTTGAGGTTAGCTCATGAAAAGGTTTCCTTATAGCGTTCAAGTAATTTTTAATTGAGGGAAAAGTTTAAAAAGTTTCCAAGATAACAAGACCTGACTTAATAGTTTCTTTGAAGTGCGTCTTTTACTTTAAGTGGTCACTTACGACAGTGTCATAGATTTTTCTTTCTCATAATTTTCTTCGTTATAACCTTTTTAAAAGACTCTTGAAATCCTTTATCTTAAAGTATAAAATTACCTACCAGCACTTAAAGAATTGCTATAAACTTTTGGCTCCTCACAATGTGACATCCCTCTTAATAGTGTGTGCATGTGTGTTGCAGGAGGCAGTGAGGCCCAGTGTGAAGGCTGTATAGAGTATTGCTGCGATGGATCACCACCTTTCTGCTGCTCCTACTACGCTTACGTGGGAGACGTCCTCTCGTAAGTTAACGCACAGACACAACAAGAAACTTGAGACCACATAGATACACTTGAAACTTTTTTGTTGGAGAAAACTGGTCCTGTAGTGTTTTTGAAAATGCTTGGCCCATGATTATCACAGAGTAAAACTTATATAAATATGGCAGAACCAAATACACCTATATTTGGGTTTAATGTCCAACTTTTTTGTGTCTAAATATAGCCGATCACATAAAAACGGGTGTTGTTATCGACAACTTTCTGCTGTTGGACGCTTTTTGTGAAGTTTTGATGCAGCTGCACAAGAATTAAGTTGTTTATAAAAATCAATTCAGCCACACTTCTTACCAAATACTTTTGTTTTTGTCCACCGCCATTGAACTGAGAAAGAAGAGCTCTGATTGTAGTTCTGCTTGTGAATGTTTTAAATTTTTAGGGAAATGACCAAATAGTTCAGAGAAATTGTAGACATGGAAACAGCATTTTTAGATCCATCTTGACAGCTATGGGTTTGGGTGCAGTTCTGGTACTGGCAGTAAAGGGAGGCTGAATCCGACAATTTTTGTTACTTTACACAACCAATAATCCAACGTTCACACCAACTTGGCGTTGTGAATGGCCAGGCTGCGGAGGAGTGAAAGTAAACAGGATTTGAACTTCTCTCTCAGGCGCTTTTTTTTTAATTCATTGCACAACTATTTTTGTTTTCCAGGAGTGACTTTCTGAAAATATGCGCTGTTATCCCCCATAGTTAAACAATATCTCTGTATGACTGTTGGCTTTTCACTCCAAACTTGAGTGTGGCCAATCAGAATGTCTATAAACACTTTTTTTTTTTTTTTTGCACTTCGTACAAACCGATTCTTTTCTAGCATAACCCAGCCCTGAGATTCAAATGAACGAAAACAGCTAATGCAGACGCCAGCTGTCTTTTAACATGCCAGAAGACTCTTCAGAGGATCTGACCTTTGACCTCTGCCTGATTTATTCAGCACAACTGCTTTAACACTTTCACCTAGTTCTCAGACTCCTGTTTCCTTTTTAAGAAGATTTTGTGTTTTCATTTGTGTATTTGTAGGGTCTCTTGTCGCGAAATTGTATATTTGCATTTTTATTCTCAATACAAAACCTTGAATGACAGTCAGAATTTGCTGCTCTTGAACACAAACAGGGCTAAATGTGACATGCTGACTAATGCTGACTATGAAGACGTAACAAACCTGTTAGAGTGATTTTTCTGTTTTTATATTGCCAATTCACAGACTCCTCTGCAGTGAACACACCACACACACCAATGCACACGCACTCCTTCACACAGTCACGCACACATCGCACAGCTGATCTACATCAGATGCTGCAGTCCATCTCCATGGCAGCAATTTAGAAGTATTAGTCACTACCAGCTGCCCCCTCTCACACTTAACTGGATGGCTCATAGTATCTGTGTGTGTGTATGTGTGTGTGTTCCAGGGGCACTGCCATCTCCGGTATCGTTTTCGGCGTGGTGTTTCTCATGGGGGCGGTGGCAGCCTTGTTCCTGTGCGTGTGTATGTGCATGAAGAATGGTCGGGGTGCCCGGGTCGGCGTGTTCAGCACCTCATACATCAACACTGTGACCCAGGGCTACCCAGGTGGGTCTACACACACACATACACACAAAGGAACAAAACAATTGCATATTACAGATTTATTGAGCATTACGTTATCATTTATCAATATTACCCAAGCTCAAGTTATAACTTTTAAACCTTTTTTCATTAAGTATTTCTCATTAGAAATTGGTAGCAATGTATTTACACACACACACTTTAAAGGATACACTCCAGCCAAAAGAAACCCTCCCTTATTGATGTATTAAGTGAAACCTCATCTCCTCTCCTCAGGCAACAAGAAATGAAAAGAAAACGCAGATGTAAAAAAAAATGAATTGGCGTAATACAGTATGTTAAGGGGTCCACCTTGGCCTTGAGCACCATTTCTGACTAGTAGCACAAAGACAGAGCTGTTTCCTTTCAGAATATAAAGGATTCCCACCATCTCCGGTTAACCCTGAGCTCTGTTCAGACACTTTTAATACATAACTACCCTTTGAAACGCTCATAAATATGCCTCATTTCCCTGCTTTTTACCTCCTACTTTAGCATTTTTTTTTTTCCTGTTACACTCTGTTCCCGCTCAAACAACGACAATGTTTCTACATTGTACTTGCAGGTACATTGTCTGCACATCAGAGATGAGAGAGAAATGTACACTGTGACACTCTCCAACCCTACTGGAATACTGTTTCTTTTTCTGGGGCTCATCATTTATTTATCACGTCTCATTCTCCTCAGTGTATCGCCTTCATGCTACACTGGACTCTTCGCTCTGCCCTGCAGCTCATGATCATATTTCATAAACATGACGCTCAAACACACAAAGCGGTGCAATATGAGTGGATATGTATGTAGCTGCAGTGATATGAATTATTTTCTCTCTCTTGACACTCTTGGGTATGAGATTCTGTTGTCCTATTTTTTTTTTCCACTGCCACAAAGAAGACTTACTCGACATATATGTGTGATTTATAATTTACTTGGTGATCGGCGCTTATATTATTCACTAGTTTTATTTAATTAACAGTGCCTTAGAGGTATAAATTATTGATTAAGTCACATTTTTCTCATCTCGCAAAACCTCTTGTCTGAGCATTCACAGCAGTTTCAGATCAGCACTTGGCCTATTTAAAATTAAATCTCCTACTAGAACACTCTTATTACACTGTGTGCTATAAAATAATGGTGTAATAAATGTGAGGTTGTGCTGATGTAACCCTTCGGTTTGGAGCGAGGCTTGACTAACTCCATTCATCTTTTCTTTCATCTCTGCTGCTTTGATGTTTCAGTGAATAATGTAAGTCCCCCCTGGTGAGGCCCATGTATTGTGGTCAACAGAGCTACTTTTTTGACCTTCTTCAGTTGTTAGTCCAAGTCCCTTTCTCTAGAGAGTGCAGCTCTCAGTTCAGCCACTAGAGGGCGGAACTGTCCCATCAAACTCATTGTTAAAATGGGGGCAGGTATCCTGAGTTTAAGAGGGCATCATTTACCTTTTAAACATGCAAAAAACATGTCAAGTTTGTCATTATTATATTATAAATACACGTTTGACCAATTTATGTTGCTTTATTTCTCTTTTGTACTTCAGGTCCTCCACCTCCATACACCTACGACTACGAGATGTACCCTCCTTCCCTGCACCCCCCGCCTTACACTCCGACTCAGCCTCGGCCGGCCAACTACTCCCCCCCTCCTCCTTACCCTGGCTGCACACGCAAATGAATCTGTGTTGCACGGATCATCCGCTGGCCAGCTTAAAGGACGGTCTCATGGCCTGATTTTCCAGACCTGGTGGCTGGACACCTCAGGCCTCTAGAGCAGCGCTGCAGCTGTTGGGGTTAAAGACTGAGGCTTTCAGGGGCCCACAAAAATGTTCATATTTAACAGAAAAAAAAAAAAAAAAAAAAAAAAAAAGTGGCCCGGTGCAATATTGTTAAGCAGGCCAGAATTCCTAGCTATGCTCTTGCAAGATGTAAATGTAACTGCATTTATGCTGCTCAGAAGCCAAGTCTGGACCAAGTGGTGAGGAAATAAATAATAAGATGTGGGTCAGGACGCTGAAGAACTCCCTAATATGTCCACGTTTGGATAGACTTAACTTGCCTGCGGCTGGTACTTTTTTTTTCCTGCTAATAACCAATATCTTTATCCGTCCCCGGCTGTGCACATCAAAGGCACCGTGCCGCTTTGATAAAGGTGAAGACCACTTTTGTCAGCACGGAGGGGAAGGCTCACATCACTGGAGGAGGGAAGTCTTTCCAGGATACAATGTAGACTCTGCTTTTATGGAAAGTTGCCTTTTTTCACCCCATTTTTTTTTTTTTATAACTTGATTTATTTGATGTGACTGAGGTTGGAGTTGAGGATGAAAGCTGTTTTAAACAAGTCAGGTCTGGACCTGTCATGTGTAGACACAAAGACTTGAACATAATGCATAATAATGCTGACCTGAACGGCACGGGAAACTTGAAAGGACTGGGTTGTTGGTAATGAGCTGGCTTTTATTGCCTTACTTGAAACAATGTGAGGGTGAAAACTGAACTTGGGTCACATTACGTTCAGATGAGTGGATTCTCTTTGAAACTGAAAAATGTTAATCTTGAATCATAATTGTGAAGCATTCATTGTGTGAATTGCAAGCAGCAGGCTATATGTTTTTTAAGCAAAAGTGAAATGACCTCACTGTGCTGTAACTGATTCATGCGATGGATGACCTGTGAATGATGGAAGGGATATAACCATTAATGTGTCAGGTAAATGATTTTAAGTGCTTTTTCCTTGCTGTTTCAGTGGCTGTGTTGTAAATTAAAGATGTGATTAAAAAGTGACTTTTTTTAAAAGTATGAACATAAATGTTTAAAGTCTACTTTATTTATATGAATTGTCAACAATGTGCGCAAATGTGTTTTGTGCATAATAACAGGAATGCATGTGTGGCAGAGAGATAGTGAGTGTTTGTGTGCATGTCTGTCATAGGCTACTTTTGGGGGCAAATTTCAAATTTAAGATAAGTTAATTGGGGATGGCTTGCCCAGTTGGGGACAAAGTCGTGTCCCTAATTGGGAAAAAGCTGATTTTTGGTTCAGTGGTTAAGGTTAGGGTTAGGGTAAGTCTCCAGGAAATGAATGTAAGTCTATGTAGTGTCCCCAAAAGTGACCATGACCTGATGTGTGTGTCTGTGTGTGTGTGTGTGTGTGTGGTCCAGATATTCCTCATGTTGTGAGGATGTAAATTTATTTACACAGTCATGTTGTGGGAACTCGCCTACCTTATGGGGACAAAAAGCAAGTCACCTTAATGTAAATCATTAATTTAAGGTTAAGACTTGGTTTAAAATTAACGTTAGTTTAAGATTATGTTAAGGTTAGGCATGTGGTTATAGTTAATGTTAGGATAAATCTCCAAGAAATGAATGTGAGTCAATGTAATGTCCTCTGAAGTGATGGAAACATGACTGTGTGTGTGTGTGTGTGTGTGTGTGTTAATCCCACTCCGCTGTGGTCAGGTGATCCGGCGCTGAGCAGCTGTGCAGCCTCGGTTTCGCTCACCATCAGACAACGGGAGTCACCGGCGCTGAACGCACTCAGTTTCTCACCCGACACAAACGTTGAACCGCCCGGTGAAACGCTGCCTTTAGGAGCGTTGTGTCAGCGCAGCGACATGGGGGACCGAGTAGCTTTACTGCTGCTAGCTGTAGCGGCGTCGGCTCTGGCTGCCGAGGTAAGGAAAATCCGTTTTTTTGAGCGAGAATTTGTAGTATTTTCCACCATATTGTTGCTGTCATCTGCGTCAAGCTAGCTCGAGTTAGCTACAACAAGACCGGAAGCTGAGCCGTTGCGTCTTCAGAGTTGAGACTTAAATTGTATTTGGGAAACGTCTTGTTGGTCCATAAACACAATAACACAAGTGTTATATTGATTAAATATTTCCTCTCGTTTTAACTATCACGTCTTATCCTTACAAACTGTCGCTAATGAAACAGTACATAGCAGCTAGTTTGCTTGTGCTTCTACATTGCAGGTTGTAACAGGAAATGTCTCTTTAAAGTCTGGCTAGCTTGACAGTGATTGGGAAAACTCGATTTTTCTAAACCAGAGACGACTAACGGTGTAATATAACATAATGTAACAAGCAGGGGTGAATTGTATTCGCATTTAAGACTTCCTTTGTATCTTACCTCCCCGAAAAGCAAGGGATATAGACAAAAAGACGTATTTAATTGATGTATTCTCTCAGGCAAAGTCTCCCTCTCAGCCTGTGGTAACTGATTTATTGAGACTATGTGACAATAGAGAGAATATCCGACACCCAAGATGTAAAGCTGCACCCATAATATTTCCCTTTTCTTTGTGTAAAACAGAGGAGTAACTTGCCTTTTTCCCTCTAATTCAAAATGTTATACAACTTGCATAACACATTATTTACCCTTTATAATACTGCGTGGTTGGTTGTGAACGCTGCTGCTATAAAACCACATTAGGACTAATTGAATCTTGTTAAATTCATTACAGTGAATAAATGAAAAGTCTCAGTTTTCATATCCCGAGGGCTAATTTTATGGGAGTGGGCGTGTTTGGGGATGAAAATAAGCACAACAAGGTTTTTTTTTTTTGTTCTGTCAACGATGAAGACTCGATGCCAGATTTCTATTTATACAAACCAAATTAACCCGTGAAAATAACAGTATCGGAAAAAGCAGCAGCAGCAACACTGCCACATATTTCAGTCAGATGGGAGAGAATAGAGAAGTAAGATGGCGGCGGTGCACTGCAGCATTTATCGA
The DNA here is from genome assembly GCF_963924715.1 of Thunnus thynnus. Taxonomy (NCBI): domain Eukaryota; kingdom Metazoa; phylum Chordata; class Actinopteri; order Scombriformes; family Scombridae; genus Thunnus; species Thunnus thynnus. Next base: position 8,350,761 of record NC_089540.1, read on the forward strand.
GGGTCGGGAAACTGGGAAGCCAACAGGAGCTTTGGCTATCATTGTTGCCTTTCAGGTCCTTTTTTCTCTAGTCCACAGTTGAGTTTTGTTTGATAATAGTTACTTTGTACATATGTGTTATTCCTTATTAATGTCTGTGATGGACACATAAATCACTACCCGTCCATTTTTCAAGCGTCTTCGCCAAGAATGTCGCTTTGTAGAAAATACACTGCAAAAAATATCTACAGTCAGTGACCACTTTATAAGGTACACCTGTACAATCTAATGCAGTGGTTTTCAAACTTTTTCGCGTCAAGGATCCCTAAACTGACACAAATTAGACCACGTGTGCCCCATTTGATAAGAATTTCTCCCAGGGTCCCCCATCTGATAAGATTTTAGATGTTTTATTATAGAAATTGTATGAAACCCATGACCAAAATAGTCACACATTCTGTCATTGTGCTACTTATGGATGGAGTTATAGTGAAAATAAATTATTCCCTTTTTGCTGGGGACCCCCCTGGAACTCCCTCAAGGACCCCTGGGGGTTCCCAGACCCCACTGTGAGAACTACTGATTTAATGCAATCCAATACAACTGTTGTGCCATAAAGTCTACTTTTATGATGCCTGTAATGTTCTGTTTTTGTTGACACATGTGTGTTAACTCAGTTATGTTTTTAGCACTGAGGTCATAGCTAGTGATGGAGCTGTAATGGACTGCATTGTATTGAGGTGGTTGTTATATTCAAACCCCCTCATGTATGTAAATGTAGTCGAGTACAACACCACCTTGAACTGTTACATCATTAATGAGCATTATCGAATTTACACGTTTCCAACAATGTCAGTAAAAACTGAACACCCTGTGAAGGTTGAATTTATGGCAGGGCTGTTGTATTGAATTGCAACAGATTGTGCAGGTGTATCTAATAACGTGGCCACTGAGTGTATTTTTAATATCATTTACTTGATCTTGTACTAGTGACTCACTCAAATGTTAAAATTCGTAGTTATGTACTTAAATTCAGTCATTTCATCATTGTCAATAATGGAATTTTCCTCATACTCTCACAAATGCTTTACTTCCCCCTTTTCAAGCAAATTATTAAGTAACACTTGGGTTTCCCCAACTGGTAAATTTCCACCGTTTTTCTAATGAGTGATCTGAAATCAAGATGTGAATCGATTCAAGTCGGACATTATTTGCAGTGTGGCCTTGTTGTGAGGGAAATTACACATTCATGTAACCACCAGTAGCCTCATTGTTTCAGATAAGACCTGCAATAGTGTTTGAGGAGCAGCTGCAGTTGAATTTTTTCTGTGGGATCTTTGGTTCTAGCAATGAAAGCCTATATTGGTGATAAATATATTACCTGTAATGGACTGATTGTGCCCAACAATGGCTGTTAAACTCTTGCTCTTGCTCGCCATTTCTGGTCAGCTTTTTCTTTTTTCTTTCCTTTCCTGCACATAGCCTATAATCAGTGCACTCGGAATGAATAGTTTGGCCTGCTCATCAAGCAAAGCAGTTGCTTTGTTCATAATCCTTTGCTTAAATGTTACTTAAGACAATCTTTACCCTTTGAGTCCTGTATTTACATTATAAACATCAAAGGCAGAAGCGATAAAATGCAGTTGGAAGAAGTTGTTTAAGATTTCAGGAGTAATCTTAGCAAGATTAAACCTCACTCAAAAATGAGATATAGCAAGTTTTTGATCTTGTTAGGGCTTGTTAATAACCCCACACAAACACACACATATACACACACACACACACCTCTAAACACACAGCTCAAGGAAGCTGCTTTTCCTGACGGGCCCGCCCTGTACACGGAAGCCGCGGTGTGGAGCGTGGGAGTTGGATGCCAGCCTTTGTGTATCTGAAAATCCTTGGGAAATGGCTGTTGGATGGGTGCAGGCAGTCTGTTTGTGTGCATACTGCAGTCTTTCAGCCCGGGGCGGACCAGCCTTCTCCCCTTATTAGTGAGCCTTAATGCCATTATGCCTGTTGGCACTGCCAGGGTTTCTCTCTGGCACCTTCTCGGCTGCTCACGCTGCAGTTTCAATCCTTTGAAGGAGAAATGCACCCAACACTAATATGTCTCCTCTTGCTTTCTATTTTCTTCTTTTACTTTTTTTATTGTACCCATTTTTGACTCCTTCGCCTTTATGCTCCCACTTTTAGTGAGTAATTTACATTTTCCAGAATGCCTTTTGACAACTCCCATAGAGAGGGTGTGAACTTTGTGTTTAACCCCGGAGCTTTCAGTATGAGTGTAGATAGAAAAGCAGAAGTGGAGTGAGAGTTTTTACAGTAATAAACCTCGTCATCAAAACTCAGCATGTTTTATGGCTGCACTTAATTAAGGTCAGCTGAGGCTAATGCCAGTGGATAAATATGTTTCACAATCTCAGGATGTTTTTTTCTGGTTGTTGAACTGAATAGTTAACAGAGAAGCTTATGCTCTAAATCTGAGACACCAAAGCCTGTCTAGATCATTAAAATATTTTTTTAGGCCAAAATACTGCGGCTCCAGCTTCTTAAATGTGAATACTTTCTGGTTTTCATTGTGTTCTATGATAGAGAATTGAATATCTTTGGGTTTTGGAGTGTTGGTCAGACAAAACAAGATGTCGCTTATTGATGTCGATTATGAAAATAATAGTTAGATGCACCCATTGTCACATTATCTACGTTTGGCCATTTATCTGTGCAAGTACTGTAGTGCTGAAATGATAGGTTGACTGATTGATTAGTGGTTTGACAAAAAAAAAAAAACAATTTTGATACTGAGAATTTGCTTTATTTCTTTATTTTAAATTGAATATTGTCGGGCTTTGGATTGTTTGTTGGATAAAACAAGCAATTTGAAGATGTCAGAGCATGTAATGGTCATGTTTCAATATTTATTTTGCAACTTTATTCACCAAACAATTCATGCAGCCCAAGAATTAAGAAAAATATGCAACAGACATGTAAAGTACGTTGTGTGAAAGTGTTTTCAGGTTTGTTCTTCCCAGTCATCCTGAATATTAAGTTTGAAATACTCTCTCTGTGCCTGTCTTTCTTCATCTCAGTTAACAGTGGATATTGTATTATATAGTAGTGCTGGATGTCCTCTTCATAATGAGACATGAGAGGAGTTTGTCTCCTGCACTTCCTGGTTTTCGTCTTTCTTTCTCCCTCCTCTCTCTCATTTTCTTTTTTTTTTTTAATCCCTCATGCCCAACCAGCGGTGCAAAGAGTCGACCATAAAAATTCCTTCAAACAGTGCACATTCTCCATCTTGGTTGTGTCAACAACAACAATGACACTGCAGCGCTCCCAATTAATGTTCCCCCTGCATCCCCCTCTCTCTGTCCTGGAGAAAAGAATTCCTGACCTTTTGATACTGTTGTTTCTGTTGTCATGGTTCCTGGAAACGGGGATGTGCTCGCTGTCTTTTGGAGCTGCCAGTCCAACACATCTCTTCTGTCCACCTAATGAGACCTCAGACAACCAGGTTTCCCTGGCAGTCATGTAAATTAGCTGTTCATGTCAAACACTGATATTGAGGTTTTACCTGCACCTTGTTTTTTGCCCCTTCTGAGTCTCACCTGCCTTTTTTGTCTCTTTTTGACAGCCCTGAGCCTTCTTTGTGTGTTCATAACACTGTTTTTCCTGTTTAAAGGTAGCATCCTCCCCCTGCAAAAGCATGGTAGGAATCTTAGCACTGCTAATTTCAGTGGTAATAGGCCAGAGCTAATCTCAATGGCCTGCTTTGTGCAGTGCAACCTGACCTCTGAATGAGACACTGTAGATAAATGCCAGAAGGTTTGATTAGATCCAACAAGCATCTAATAGGATCAGAATAACTTTGAGAACCTCAACCTGTTGACTGTAGAGAACATCCAGATCTACGGTGAAGGTCTGGATGGGGACGTTTCTTAGTTTGTGTACCTGGAAATGCTGGCCACTGAGCAGGGCTCGCAGGTGCATCAGCAGCTGTTTTAAGAAGTGCGTTTTGCCAGTGTGAGGATCAGATCAAGAGCCCAGTTCTCAGGCTGTCATGAAAAGCAAACCAATGCCAGACAGATCCAGTGTCACCTAGTTGTAAAGGATGGCTTTTACATGGGTTTCTATTGAGTTGAGCTGGTCTGGTCACAGTAATAAAACTAAGACAAAATGTGAATAATACATCTTGTGTAAAGAATATTAGGGCTTCTTTCCCTCTGGCTCACCACCACTTCCTTATTTGTTGCTCATAATTAGCTGTGATAGGTCAAACATGTAAACTACCCTTGCTTTATTGTCTTCAAGGCACATGGCATTCTCCCTCCAACTTCTTTATATGAGAGCGAATCTCGCACTAGGCAGCGCCATTCATCACCAGCGGACCGTTATTTCCATCTGTAAATATCAGCAGTGCGCCATGAAGACACACTCTTCATTTCGCTGCTGCTGAGTAAGCAGCTGTTGGTACAGAATCTGAATAATGAGGCGAGAAACAAGTCGCCCCGAGTCCGACCTGCGCAATTACTCAGCAACAGCGAAGAGCACGTTGGCGAGGAAGCTGCACACACACTAAAGCTCCATCTGAAGCATGTTCCTGCAATCTCGTGTCAAGGCATCGATGTTGCACCGCTTTTATGGTCACATATCTCCAACACAAGTGCCATGTGTCACAGTCAAGGCTGCGGTGTGTTGTATATGCCCAATAGTGTGTGTGTGTGACTGACTCGTGACAATAACACAGAGGCTAATACAATCAAGTTTTAATCATGGATCTGTGTATGCTCACACCCATGTGACTAACGGCGCTGCGATCAGTACATGATAATACAGTATATCATGTATGTGTTCGTCATCACACCTCATGACTCAGACCCGCCCGGCACTTGGAGGTAGTTGACTTGATGCAGCCAATCCAGCTGGTTGGCCTGTCAGATCTGAGACTGGAGTTGTGTAACGAACCAAAGAAACATCACCTCACCTCAGAGCTCTCAGTTATAAGAGAGAGAGGTCCTGCCCACACCTTTTTGCCTGGCAGCGTTTTGACATTCATTTTGGGCTGAGTGCAATTTATGGTGTAATACGAAATAGCTCCACAAATTCAGTCAGAGCAGCGATACTGCAAACAGCCCATTTGGCACGTCAGTCCTAAAGAAGCATGCAGTAAAATGGGTTAAAATGCATCCTGGTAGCTAGTTGCATATCATATAATCTCAACCATCCCAGTTTCAATTCCAGCCGGGAGATGTTTATCATCCCACCTTTCTCTCCGTGTATCAGCTTTCAATAAAAAAGGCTGAAGTTGTTCTAATACTAAATGTTTGCTCAGTCTAGACATGTACCAGATGCTTTTGATGTTCCTGGCCAAAAGGTTGAAAAAGCTTTAGAAAGTAAAATAAAAACTTAAACTAGCCAGCAAACACAACAGTTAGTAAGAGATGTATGTGGTGAAATGTTAGTAGATTAAATATTTGCTCCGTTTTTAGTCTATGAGCTGAATTTAAAGTTAAAAGAAAATTCAACTTTTATCCAATGTAAAATTCTTTATTTCATGTCAGCAGTTTAATATGACAAACACGAGAACATAAGATGTTCCCAAATGCAATCTTTTCATCATAACCACTACGAACCACTTCTTCCAAATGAACCATAAAAGTATTTCCTGGAATGGAGATGGAGTGTCTGTGCCCTCTTTTTTTTTTTCCCCCTCCTCTACCAGTCCTCTTCGTTCTCATATTTTTATTTCCAGCAGAGCCCCAGACACTTTTCAACATGTCTTTTTTTCATTAAATGGATGGGCATTAAGAAACCGCTTTGCCCCAGTACATCTTTGATTGCTGCAGAGGTTGCTGACTCATTATTTTAAAGATGGGAAATCTTTTGAGAAAGTTTCTTGTTAATGATGAAGTTGTGTCGTTCGCCTGCCTCTCTAAATCCGCACACTCGGACTAACACATGAAAATACCCATGAGGGTCCTTGTTTTTGAAGGTTATATTCCTCCACTTACAGAAATGATCTCATCCTCTCTTCCTCTCATTTCGCTCTTCCCATGTCTCCACTCACAGTCTTGGGTGTTCAGGGTTGCCATAGCGCTGGAGTCTTCCCCAGGTGCCTGGTACTTGGACTATAATTAGGCTGCTTGTGTGTTATTCCTTCTTCTCACCCATTCCTCCCTTTCTCGCTGCTTTTTAGCGTTTTTCTCTAGAGCAGTTTCTCACCCGTGCATATTTTTCTGAAAGGCTGTGTCATACAGACGGTATGTTACTGAATTTCAGCTTGAGATTCACAGTTCAGAGGGCTTATTAAACCAGTTACCTCTTCTAGTCGTCCATCAATTGTAGATGACAAGTCCACTCTGGAGGCCAAGTGTGAAATTGGAACACTTGTTTGAAATGCCAAGTTCTTTGTGTGTGTGTGTGTGTGTGTGTGGGTGCAAATGAGAGAGGGGTGAGATGTAGATGTGCGTCAGAAAGTGGATGGATATTCTTGACGGTGTCCTTCTATTTCTGGATTCTGCTTCCTGTTTGGTCTCCATGATAGGGGCGGACTTCCTGTGTTTGTTCAGCCAGCAAGAGTGATGCAAAGCTGGGCAAGTGTGTGTGCGTGTGCGATAGGAAGCTATTGTGTTGAAAATCCCTCATGTTTGAAGTGACAGTATGCTCTGTAGGAAAACCCCCAAGTCAATTAAATTTCCATTTGGGATTTGAGAAATAGAGTTTTCTCATCTTGTTAAGCAGATATTAGTAATAATTCTATAATTTCAATGTATTAATTTTAGTATTTATGATTAAAAAAAGGACAAAGTAGAAAAGTAAAGTATGAATTAGTTATATTTTTGCACTGGTGATTGTTTTCCTTTTGGAAATACTGACTGTGTTCCCGGTTTACCTGTCGTCCCCGGTGCTCTTAACCACTGTTGATGATTCCAGGATGTACACACCCACCTGCACCCCAGGGCCCTGATTCACAGACAACACCCAGTAACAACACTGATGGAGGATTACTTCAACTCACAATCAGCTGTGAAATATTTTTTTATAGTTATAAATATAGTTGTGAGGCTTTTGGTTGTTTTGATTTTGTTTTCAATATTTTTTTAAATGAAATCCTGTCTGGTTTTCTAAGGACAGAAAAGTGTTGCACTTAGCTTCAGAGCTTCACAGTTTGTGATATGTGAAATTGAAACTAATAAGCACGCTAGAAAAAAATATGTAAAAGACGGTTATGCATTTTATGTTTTTCCAGCATGTGTTTCTGACTCAGAGGAGTTGTGAAAAACATGTTTTGGTGGATTCCTGATGGCCAACAAGTCATCAGGGTTATAATTGGAGAGGGAAGAGTGAGTGTAGGGTTGATATACCAAGAGGCCAACATGATGAGTACTGTAGGGTTTTTTGGGGGGGGTTTGTGACATGGTGCATTGAGGAAAAACTGACATTACGTGATGCTAAAAGGATGCAGTCAAACAGTGGGATTTTAATGGGACATTTATGTGTTCAAGGTAGGGAAAGGTTTAGAAATGGTCATAGGAAATTATATTTTCTGTCACACATTAATTACTTCATTATTGATACTTTTCTCCACATATATCATGTAAAGGCTGTGACTGAATCATGGACAGCTGTGGAATTTTACATCAGCACCATGCGGACACCTTGTTCATAAACGCAGTTATTTAATGACCTAAAATATAGATGCATCGTTCAGCTGTAGGCAAAAACAGCCCCTATTAAAATATTTATGGGCGAGATTGCAAACAGATTTGCATAATTTCTGATCTGAGTAGCCACAGTTCAGGAGTGTATCCTCAGTTTGTGTGTGTGTGTGTATCAAGCTCCATCTGTGTATGCTGGCGGCCCACTGCCGGGTGACTCCCAGGTGGATACCAGTGAGGTCAGAGCCAGTTTAACAGTCCAAATGAACCGACTATTACACTGTTCATTTTATGCACACGGAAACACCTGCATGCACACCAAGCCTGATGCAGGCACACACACACACACACACACTGCTTCCTTACAAAAGCAAACTGACCTGATGATGAAATTCCTTCTCCCCGGTGACTTGGATAATGGTGTTGCCTTCAGGTTGCCACAGCGATGACAGAGGGAGGTTATAACAGGCCGTTCCCCAGCGTTGAGTTCAGGCTCTGTATCCATGGTGATTATAACTAAGGCAACCAAGAGTCCCTCCATCACGTCTAGACAAATTAAGTGGGCAGAAGTCAGAACTATTTTTCTTACACACTTCTAATCAGATTTTAAACAGATTTGTCTGAGATGCTAATTCCCGTGCAACCCCCCGAGACAAAGCTTAATCGCATTGAATATGAATGAAGATAATTCTTCAAACAAACTTAAATTCTCCTCACAGACTCAATGAAAACTTTTGAAGATGCAGACTGCTGGAGAGAGCTCTGGAAAAAAAAAAAGACATGATATCCACATGAAGAGAACATATCAGGAATTGCAGATGTGCATGTGGTTGATCCCAGATGTGAGAAAAAATCTTCAACATAAGCATATTTGAAAAGTGCTCGAGCTGGGTCTTGATTGGAGGAAACATTCCATTGTGTCAGCTTGACATTAGAAGCAAATAAGTCAGGAGATCAATATTTAACCCAGACTGACTTCGATTGATTTTTTAAACAATGCCTGAATGAAAATAATGCGATTCAGTCTGCGTTTCTCCAGGTGCTGGGGTTTCATCATAACCTGATTCACCTCACTTTACCCTTCTCTAAAACGTTGGCAGCACTGCTTAGAGGATGAGCCAGGCAATCAATCCCACCTCACACCCAGTTTTTTTTCTCTGTCACATCCCTGTTTTGCCCCCAGGTTTTTTCTTTTTTTTTTTTTTTTTTGGATAAAGGCCTTCTGCCTGGTTTTACGTCTGCTCTGTAATTGAACTTAGGGCTGGCAGGGAGTGTGAAGGGAAGGGAAGAGGGTCTGGCTTCCCTGTAATCAGTGAAACACATCAGGCGCAGATAGAATTACACACACACACACACCAGAGTGGGATAGCCTTGCACACACACTTAAAGCCCGGTCAAAGATGATCTGAGGGGTTTAAGTAACAGCAAGGCCTGTCGCTTACCAAGGTGATTATAGAGTGTGTGTGTGTACCGGGTGCACGTTCCTCGTGCTGTGCGCGAGAGCATTGAGTATCTCTGTCACCTCGCCAGTCTTATCTAATTCAGCCGTCACATATCCTCCCAAGCTAAGAAAAACAAATTCCCACAGTGATGCATCTTTTAAACAACCCACAGACAGCCGAGCTTCTGCTCAATTCCGCCGCAATTGATTGATTAATGACCATAAGAAAAGCAATATAAGTTTATTGTATCTCATAACACATTATCTCACTCATAAATGTTTAAAGCCTACCAAGGATAACACAATTAAGTCCTTATTTGCAATGTGTTCGACGGCCACATGCAAGAGATTCCTTTTCTTTGTCTTCTATGCAGTGATTGTGTATCTGAGCCATTGTAAACCATGTCTAACACTCACCAGTTGACATTATCTTGTGTGTATGTGTGTGTGTGTGTGTGGTACAGTATGTCCCAGCCTGGACAAGAAAGCCATGTCTTGTCTGGTAATAGCTTGTTTGGACGTAGAAAAAAAATGCCTACATGTGTGTCAGAGTGTGTGTGTGTGTGTGTGTGTGAGTAAAGCTCCTGCGACACATCTTACTCTCCAGGGAGTCTCCCCCCTGGGATGAGAGCTGATCTAAAACACCCTCCCTTCCACCCCCCCCCCCCCCCCCCCCCATCCCCCCCCACCACCTTCACCCATCTCCCCCTGGCAGGCCTGGGCCACTCAGATAAGACTGTACAATTAATAGCACCGCAGGACCAGCACCCACGGGGACACTTCAAAGATTGCATATGTGTGTGGGTGTGTATGCTTAGCGTGCACTGGAATACATTAAAATGCTCCTCAGCCTCTGTCTGAGTGAGAATATACACGGCGTATGTGAGTAAGAATGGATTTATGTGCAGTTCGTGTGCATGTGATGCAATATTTCTTTTTCTGACAACCCTCATCTACATGTAATGGATAATAAACCGTCTCCTTCTTTTTTTTTCTTCTGTTTTTTAGTGTTGCTGATCACATCTGTGAATGCACCAGCCATAAGTGGGTTCGCTCATGCATATCAGCACGTTTTATGAAAGTCCCTTTTTACACAATGATATTCAGATGGGAATGGTTAGGCAATTTACATAAAGGGGATGAAGAGTTATGATTTCAGACAAAATCCCACACAAAAAGGAGTCACAGGAGAGCTCATCAATTGAGGAGGGGCATAAAGCCAAATATGAGACTATAAGAGTTTTTTTCTGGTTTTGTTTGTTTGTTTGAAATTATCCTTTAAGGCAGAAGCTATAAATATCAGAAACACGATGATGAAGCAAAGATCACGTTGCATGTGTCTAAGGTTTGCCTGGATGTGATTTGGGTCATGGTTTCCAGCTGTGGAAACAGGTCACCTGTCTGAGATGGGAACTGTGATTTGAATTACGGTGTAACAAAAATCTCTCTCACACACACACACATTTACACACGTGTGTGCGGATGGTCCATGTGAGCTGCCGCAGTGAGATTGTCATCCTCATCATAAACCTCCTTGGGTTAGCAAAACCACTTTATCAAATTGGAGCAGCAAATAATCTCACTTTAATCGCTTTACTACTACAAACTTGTATGTTATTGCATTACATTATTAAATTGTTGTTTGTTTTTTTAGTGTTTTTCTTTCTTTCATCTAACTCCTGTGCTGTAAAATGAATTCCATTTCATCCTCAAATTATTACGGTGATGTTGAACGATTTTTTATAGATCATAAACCCAACATCGCATGCTAGGCTTCAACAACTTGGACATTGGACTATGTGCAACTTAATTTTGTGGTTCCATGTGGGTCAGCAGGCCCAGTAAGCTTAGTCTATATTTTCTTTCCATGACTGACTGACTTGACTTTGCACACAACACTGCCTGATTTCTGCAAATCATTCACAGAAACCCCAGTCATAAACTGTTCTCTGCCCACAGTTCTCTTAATTTTGTAAATTGTTATGGGTAACATTTTGATCTCGTACTCTCATTTTTGTCACACTCAAGAGGTCTTTCATCAGCTAGTGTGATTAATAAAAGCAGCCAGAAGCTGGGAAACATTTTGATGGATCATTGCTTTAATTGCATCACTTGTAATTTCTGTTAGAAGTAGCATGCCTAGCAATATGTGACCGGTGTTTCTGCTGACTTTAATTGATCTATCTTCTTGGGGTCAATCTCATATCACATCAGCCTCCTTTCCCCTGGCTTATTCCCTGTTGTTACGGTGATGGCTATCATGCCAGATTGAGACCAAAGGGGGATATTTCTCCTGACCAGGCTGCTGTCCTAATCCTCAGTACCCAGATTAATGCTCCCTCCCCTCCCTTCCCTGCAGGATGACCGGCTGGCAGACTGGCTGGACTGTGAATCAGAACTAAGATAGGATAAAGACAGAAAATAACAGCGAAGGAGAGTAGTCTGGTGTCTCTTCTATAACATTTGTCTAACACTATGCTGCTGATGTGTCAGTCTGGCTTTCTTTCATTCTATCTGTTGCCCGCTCAGAGTAGATTCTAGCTTTGCAGCGTTGTCAGAGAGAAGTCTGCAAAATGCAGATTGTGTAAAGTGCCTTATTTCTCTACTCATTGGAAGATGTGATGTAGAGAAGTGTAGTGATTATTTCTGTACGCAGGCCAACAATAGGTTCTGTGAATTTGTCAGGTATGGTCAGGATATTTCAAAATTGTGACGTAACTGACATTGAACTATACTGACAGAAGACACAGACAGTCTTTCTCTCTAAACTACCTCTCTCTGACACAGGGATTTCTCATCTTTTCTCTGTGAAACCCTGATTTTGTCCAGCCTCCCTCTCCGTCTATGGCCCTCCATGCCCACATGCTTTCTGTTTTACAGAGTGCTTGACCTTCTGCTCAAGCCCGAAGGCTTATTGTCCAATTCATCTGTCCTCCAATCTCTCCCCGTCTCTCGCCATTGTGGTTATTGTCCTTTCTCTTACTTTCTCCTCCCGCTCCTGCCTTCGCCATCATCCTGGGACTCTGATTTATAAGCTTCCAACGAAGGCTTGGCCTACCCCCACCCGTCCTCCTCCTCCTTCAGCAGAAGACAGAGCGGTGAAGTGATAGCAGTAGATCGGTTGAGAGGCAGAAAAGTGAAGAGGGAGCGATTGGCAGGGTTGTGATTTGCCAGCCAAAAGAGGATGACAAAGAATTTGAATGTCAGCGAGCAGTTGGCACAGATTTGCCTACCTGTGCCTGAAGCAAAGGGGAAGTTGGTTTATCTCTTCGATTAAGGGACAGGGAGGGGCCAGAGGGTGGACAGATAAGGTCAAAATGAAAACCAGGCACTGAGAAAGTGAGCTAATTAAAAGATAGCACATGCAAACTACTTTTTAAAGATTATTTGAAAACTTTTCAGCTCTCAGTTTTGCCCTGAGTTTTACTATTAATGAGCAAGATGGGATTTGATCTATCCCCCGTTAGCGCTGCTCACTCACAGATGGTAGTGTGGGAATCGAGCAACAGTCCCCTAAATAACCCTGTGTGGTGCAGATGGTTCGGTGTCAAGACTGATGGTCAACAGTGTTAAGTTGCCATGTGTTGGAGCTGAGGATGGCTGGGGGCAGGAAAGGATTTTACACAAATCTGCATGTCTGTGTGTGTGTGTGTGGGATTTACTGATTTCCGTGATACTACAGCTCGCAGCCTGTTGTGTCGGCCTGTGAAGGCTGTGAACTTTGTAGGCGCATATTTGACCCGTGGAAGTGTAACCTGATCTGTGTGTGTGTGTAAGCGTGTGCTGTTTTTACCCCCATTTGACTGCAGTAAAAATGGTTGAACCTCCAAGAACTCATTACTCCTCCTCCTCCTCACCGCCTCCTTTATTCATAAAGAAGCAGAAATCATGTGACTCTTAGAATTATCCTTTATGGAGGTTAATCACCACAAACGACAGTCAAATGTTAAAGTGAGTGATAATGATTTAGTTCAGAGTTAATGTGATACAGGTATCCCCAGTAGATAATTTGCTCCAGTGCTCCATGACCAGTACCTAATGATTGTAGCATAAATCAAATTATACTCATAGTAGGGTTCAATCCGCAATGTCTTTTAAAGTATAATTTAATGAGTAATTAAAGCCTGCATACAAACTCGTACACACCGTTTAAAGATAGATAGTAGATAAGTATTAGGTAGGTCAGTTATTACCAAAAATGCAGCATGATGTCTACTTGCAAGGTTTAATAGCTTAGGTGTAAATCTAGAAGTTAAGGATAGTGTCAGAAGTACCTGCAGAGTATAATAATGCAATCCAACACAACAGTCCTGTAATAATTCTGTGTTTGTGAATCTTATTAATATTTTGCTCCCCTCACACCCTAGAACAACCCCCACCGTTTCATATTAGGTGCACCTGGAAAATATAATCCAAAACACCCTGTCAAAAAAAATGCCTGATGTGATTTCATATGCCACAGCCTCATAACGGAACATTATGAGCTTCAGCTTTCGCTGTGCAATAGCAATGGATTGTGATGAATTGTACAGGTGTTGACATTTTTGCATTCACCTCGTGTGTACGTGTAGTTGGAAAGCTTTCTGTTTGGCTTAGACAGACCTCTCAGGACAGAATCAGGTGAAAACAGACAAGGTACTAACAGTTCTACAGAGCGCCATCTTCTTCCTCTGCCAAGTGTGTAAATACAGTCAATGTGTGTAAATGGATATAATGAAAGCAGATTGAGTTCATCTCAACCAGATACATGGCCACTAAATTGATCCAAAGATTTCAGTTTTCAGCTTCAAATTTAATTCAAACTGATGGCCCCTGACAGCTCATATTGGAAGAGGACTTTTTGCCTCTGGCTGCTTGGAGAGAATCAAGTCTGGAGGAAAGAAATATGCTATCCATCTCACAAAACAACATTTGTTTGCCTGCCAGGGCCTTCAAAACCATTAACAAGATTAGGGAGCGCACAATGGCAACAGTCCCTCTCCTCCCTCCCTCTGTCTCCTTCTCTTTTTTCCCCAGTATTCCCCCCCATTTTGTTCTAGCTCATTTGCCAGTACAATGCAGACATTCAGTGGTTTGTCTGCACCTCCTCTCCTAAGGGAACGTCAACACAAAACCTCCTTATGCAGGCAGACAGCAATGGCATACGCACAAAAACACACACGCAAAGGCACAAATCAACACACAGGAGCATAAATTAACACAAAAATTAATACATTCATGCCAAAGGCAGAATTTCACTTTCACACACGCACACACACATTTGTTCACACACACTCCCCTTGCCTGCAACCAACCTGCTGTTGTACTCACTATGTGCTGCACTAACAGAGAGAAATGAGCCGAAAAACGAATCAACATAGGGTTATATAAACACCATAGCGTCCTGGAAAAGTATGAAAAAAGTCTGCATGGGCCCAGAGATGTATACTATTCCCATAAATGGTATAACACAGGGCAGTTGAGTGGGTGTATGTGCTTGTGGACGAACATCATAGACAGTAGAGGGTGTATTGGTTTGCTCCAGGCCTGATGTCTGAGGCAATTTATTCCTCTAAAGCTAATGATTTTCAATGTCCATAACTTGGTTTTTTTGCACTCATTTCACTTTGTTTTTCAACATTTTTCAGCAAGATGTTTTGCACATTTGAAAACACCTCATAGCAAATATGCACAGAGGCATGTTTTGGTTTTCTTCTTCTTCTTTCCATCTTCCGTTAGATACTTCTCCCACCTCTTTTCACCCTCATCTCTCGCCACTCCTGTCATCTTAAACCAGCTCACCTCCTCTTACTTTTCATCTAACACTAATCACCTCTCCTCTCCTGGCCCCCCCCTCTATCTGAGTAATAAAATTTAATTGCATCCGTCTTGCATTTTTCAGCGCTCAAGTGCTCAAGGAGTTTAACATGAGTGGTATATCTCATTAAATCTCTCGTCTTGTCTCTCAACACCTCTAGGTGCCTACAGATGTTTCGATGGGTCTGTTGGCAGAACCCCAGGTGGCCATGTTTTGCGGTAAACTCAACATGCACATCAACGTGCAGAGCGGCAAGTGGGAGCCGGATCCCTCGGGCACCAAGAGCTGCATCGGCACCAAGGAGGGCATCCTGCAGTACTGCCAGGAGGTAAAGGGTGCTGTGTGTGTGTGTGTGTTTGTGTGAGAGAAGAAGAAAGTGTTCACCTTCTGTTCTATATGTTCAACAGTTTATTTCCCCTGCGGAAATAATCTGTTGAACTAAGTCTGATATTACATGATTATATAATCAACCCCTTAAAGCTGATATGAATCTTTATTGTATGTATTATAGTAAATAATTTCAGCCTGAAGGGCTGTAGAGAAGGTGGGGAATATAGATATTGAATGTCAGGACAGTTTGGGAGAATTAATAATAGTGCAAAATTCAGTTTCTTGTGTTTTAGTAGCAGAGGGAGTTGACCCAGTTTCATCATCATTTTCAGTACCAGTCATGGCTTGAAAATAGCTCTCATTTGGCTATGTATGCTGTGATATATTGAATACTTCAACTGCAATTACCCAATGTTTATTTTGTTCTGAGTGAGCACTAAGCCTGGATGATAAATTTTTTATACTTGTGACATTTTAGTTGGATTTTTGGGTCGAATAATTTCCATTTTAGCTATTAAATTGACAGTCTCAGCGCAAATTACAGCAATTGAGCAGTTAGCAGTGCAGCAACTTTACCAAGCAATGTTGGATTGGTTTCTGCATTTTCTAGAGGATTTGCAATTTTATACTGGTATGTTAGGGCAAGTGAGAACAGTCTTCAAATTTAGGTGGTACCAAAAAATGTCTGAAGATTTGAGTTGAGTCCAAGAAAAATGTGGCTTCTTTTACATTCTGAGCCAATTACAGTGAACTAGCCCAAACACAAATCACTATGTGTTCTAGGAGGCAGAAGTATTTGTTTTTGCTGTTATGTGAGAATATAAAAGCACAGAAAAGGTCCATCAGGTTACAGAATCTGCAAGCAGATTTGTTTTTCTTCACCAAAATCCCCAGTTTGGCCAGATGACAGAGTGCCAAAACTCTGTACAGTAAACAAGCTGCTTAAGTCCATGTGACTTTTCTTCATGAGCTCTAGTTGGCTTATAATTAGGCAATGTGAACCTAGCCAAGCCAAATGCGTACATGCAACACTGTGACAACATTTTTGTTCTTGTTTAGCCCAAACAAATTTTTGAGCAAACGTTTCTACAAGACACATGGCTGTTGATTGCCATAAATTGATTGAAAATGTGGTTTTTCAGCAACTGCAGTCTTCCCCAACCACAAAACCATATTTCATCGAGGAATTTTCCAACAGTGTAGGTTATCACTGTGTAAATGCACTGTGTAAGAAAGAAATGATAAAAGGAAGTTGTCTGATAAGAGGAGGTGATGCATAATTAGATTTCTCTGAAAAGCATGTACTACAGGCTCAAATATATGAGTTCATCTTTCGATTGTTATCACTGATAACATCCAGTGATAACAAACAAATGCTTACCAAATCAGTTTTAGGCTCCAGCTTTAAATACAGCATTTTAAACTAACTTCAAATATCAAAAGGAAAACTGAAGAGACTGAGAAATGTCCTACTCAAAGCTGAACGGGAGAGCTGACTTGGCAAAGGCGAGTGCAACACGGAACCAAGAAGGTTGTGGAAGTATATAATTTCCTCTGCCTAGGGAGAGGAAAGGAATGGAGGAGGAGGTGTCATGAAAAAGAATGAGGGGAGAGGTATTCAGAGAGGGATGACAAGTCAGCTCAGAATATTGTGCAGAAGCAGATGTCATGCATGGCTGAGGGGAACATAGAGGTAAACATAGCTGAGTCTGCCAAGCAGAAATCACATCAAGGAGCACCACAACAACGTTAAGATCAAAATACAGAGGAAAACAAGGATGCTTGTTCTAAATTTCCAGAAGCAAGGGAGTAGAATATGTTGCTAAAGACTCAGAGATTGATCATCTCTGACTCCCATTAGGGCTAAACAAGATCAGGAAGACTAAGGGTGACGTCAGAGTCAGTGGTCAGAGTTCATTCCAGTCTGAGAAACTGCTGATTAACTTCCCCTGAAGTAAAGATTTGCTATATGCTAGCAGAAGTCTAGATGAAACATCATCAGCTGTTCAGAAGATATTGTATACATCCTACTAAGCAATGACCAATACACTTTTTAGTTTCTCTGTTGACCTGTGCTTTCTCTTTTATGTCCCATGTCCCTTTATGTTGAATGACTGACTGACTGACTGCCCAACAAAGTCAACAAACACTACATTACAAAAAATACTGTATGAAGCAACTGTAAGAGTGTACAACAAGAGGAAGAGAGCGATCATAAACTGGACATTGTAGGAGTAGAAATTGGAAGTGCATGAGTTGTGCTTTTGTGGTTTCTATTGTTGAATATGTGCTCAAAATCAGCACATAAACCAGATAATTTTGGTTTGAATCATCAACGTTCATGAGAAGAGGAGCACCCATTCTACTTTCAGCTTTGTGCTGCAATTACGCCATTATAATATATAATCCTGTGTGTGTAGGTGTACCCAGAGCTCCAGATAACCAATGTGGTGGAGGCCAACCAGCCAGTCAGCATCCAGAACTGGTGCAAGAAGGGGCGCAAGCAGTGTCGCAGTCACATGCACATTGTGGTGCCGTACCGCTGCCTGGGTGAGTCCAGTATATGTTTAAAAGGAGTGTTTGACTGACTGACTCACAGTGCTTCAGTGCTTGTGAGAATATATTATTAGAAAGAAAGAAGTGTTCATTTAAAGCAGGAGAAACAAAGAAAAGGTCACTGTCTTCAATCAGTCAGATTTTATTTTTATAGCACTTTTCATACAGACAAAATGTAACAGAAAGTGCTTCACACAATAAAACAATAACCCCCCACCCCCCATCCACAAACACAAAACAATAAATGACTGTAATTAATAAAGCACTCAATAATAACAGCACTCAATAAAAACAGGAACGGAGGAAACGCTATCATACATCTCATCAATATGCATTGAGGAAGGTACAGGATTAGATATTAAAGAGTACGGTCTAGACCTGCTCTATGTGAAAAGTGCCCTGAGATGACTTTTGTTGTGATTTGGTGCTATATAAATAAAACTGAATTGAACGGAATATAGATAAAAACTCAAAGTAGCAAAAAAGGTAATAATAGAAAAGCGAGGTATGAAAAAAATTAAAATAAAAAAAAAAACTCCAAAAAGTAGATAAAAAGTAAATGAAAAGTCAAGAGCACAAGATAAAATAATAAAATACTAAGAGATGAGAAGTATTGAAGTAAATAAAACCAGAAATAAAAGGTAGGATATTAAAAGGAAAACTATCCAGAAAATAAAAAAATAAAAGGATATACCATTAAGTAAAACAGACTAAAATACTTAATATAATAATTAATAAATAGACAAATATATACATTTCAATTAAAACCCAGACTAAAAGGGTAGGTCTTGAGTTTGCTTTTAAAAATATCAACATTCTCCGTGGCCCTCAGGTCTTCAGGCTGTTCCATAGACATGTACCGTAATAATTAAAGGATGCCTGGGTTTTTGTTCTGATCAGGGATCATTACAAGGCCACTACCAGAAGACCTGAGGGTTTTAGAGGGTTCATAGGCTAAAAGCAGATCTGACAAATAGGTAGGACCAAGACCATTAAGAGCTCTATAAAAAAAATAAAAGGATCCTAAAATCAATTCTGAAGCAAACAGGTAGAAATTGGTGTAATATGTGCTCTCTATCTGGTCCTAGTCAATACACATGCATCTGAGTTTTGAAGTAATTGTGCTATATTCTTTTTAGGGAGACAAGAAAGTGGAGCATTATAATAGTCTATTCTGCAGGTAATAAAAGCGTGCATTAGTGTCTCTGTATCAGCTTGAGAGAAAAATGGACACACTCTGGTGATGTTCTTCTGATGATAAAATGCATTTGTAGTTATGTTTCTAATGTGAGGTTCAAAACTAAGATCCTAATCAATGATAGCTCCTTGGTTTTTTACTTGGACAGGGGTTTAATGCCAGTGCTTGCAGTTTTGCAGAGTTTGTCTCTCAGAGCTTCAGTACCAGTAACTAAGACTTCAGTTTCATCCTGGTTGAGCTGTAGAAAATTCTCTGCCATCCATAACTTGATATCTAAAAAACAGTTCAGAAGGGCATCTGTTGGAGTCATCAGGAGACATGGTAGTGTAAAGCTGTTTTTGTTCAGCATAGCTATGAAATTGTATGCTGTGCCTCCTGATGATGTTTCGAAATGGTTGCATGTAAAGGTTAAAAAGTGTAGGACCTAAAATTGAACCTTGAGGAACACCACAATTCATTTTATAGCTTTGAGATGAACATTCATCCATGCTTAAAACAATTCTCTATCGGTAAGAAAAGATTTGAACCAATTTAAAAACAGTACCAGAAAGGCCAGTCAGACTGTGAAGTCTACCTAAAAGAATCAAGTGATCCACTATATCAAAGGCTGCGCTTAAGTCAAGTAATAAAGTTAATAACTAATACAGAAAGTATTTTCATATCCATATTGGACCTGAGGTCATTTACAAACTTGATAAGTGCTGTGTCAGTGTTATGATTGGCCTGAAAACCTTCATTTAACTGATTAAAAACAAGCTTCTCTAAAATTTTACTTAAAAATGGCAAATTGGATACTGGTCTGTAGTTAATAAGAAGTGAGGGATCTAAATTGTTTTGCTTCAGAAGAGGTTAATGATGGCGGTCTTAAGAGCAGTAGGGACAAAACCCATCTGAAGAGAATAGTTAACAATGTTGAGTAAATCTTCATCAAAAAAGCTATAAACGGTTTTGAAAAAGGATGTGGTAATGGAATCTAAAAAGCAGGTTGCAGGTTTTAATTGAGAAATAACTGCCAAGCATCTCTGCATCAACCAGGACACATTTCTCCAGTGTTTCCTTGCATAAAAACAAAGGTTCCTGGGTATTAAGATTCATAGGCTGACATTGACATAAATTTGATCTAATAGTGTCTATTTTATCTTTGAAGTGGACTGCAAATTCTTCACATTTAGAGTTGGAAGACATACTGCTAGACTTCATAAAAACAGGGTTAATGAAACCGGTTATTCAGGTTGTTGGTTATCAATTTTGAGAAGTGTGCTTGTCTTGCACTTGTAATAGCCTTATTGTAAATCATTGACCATTAATTTATTCTTTCTCCATTTTCTTTCTGCTGTTCAGTTAGTGATCTTTTTCAGTTTTAGTGGGGGCCACTGTGTCAAGGATTGACCTTAGTTTACTGTTAAAACTATCTACAATAAAATCACAAGAGGAGGGTAAAATGTCTGCAGGATTGTTGTGTAAGAGATCAATAAAATTTGCAGCCACTTCAGTAGTAAGATAGCGTTTCCTGACAGTTCGTTCTGGAATATCCTGTTGTATAAATCCACTGACAGTAAAAAAAAAAGACACAGAAATGATCAGAGATGCCTACATCCACAACTGAAGAGATATTGGCTGTCTTGCTCCAGTTACTACAAGTGTTACCATAGCAACCAGTGCTATATGGGAGTTATCAGTGCTGTTTGAAATGTGTCTTTAGTTAGTCAAAAGGCTGAGCTGAAGCTGCCCGTTGTGTATGAATTATATATAAATATGGATATTGTCTGCGCTGCAGTGGGAGAGTTTGTGAGTGACGCCCTGCTCGTTCCTGACAAATGCAAGTTCCTGCATCAGGAGCGCATGGACCAGTGTGAGAGCCACCTGCACTGGCACACTGTTGCCAAGGAGGTGAGTACACTCAAACACGCACTCACACTACTTTAATGACCACCAGGAATAGGTACTGATCTATTCTCCTCATCTGTCTTTTTAATTCTGTAGTCTTGTGGAGACCGCACCATGAATCTCCACGACTACGGGATGCTGTTGCCGTGCGGCATCGACCGTTTCCGAGGGGTGGAGTTTGTGTGCTGTCCCGCGGAGGCGGAGCGTGACGCCGACAGCACCGAGCAGGACGCTGACGATTCTGATGTCTGGTGGGGTGGAGCGGAGACCGACTACTCTGATAACAGGTATACACACACACACACACACAGATAAATGAGGGCAAGGCCGCAGCAGTGTAATACATCAACTCTCAGATGATCATAGATACTGCCACATTTTGAACATTGCCATGAGGGTAGAATTTCTCTCCTTGAAAGCAAACTGCTGGCTAGTTGTAATAGAGTTTCTGTCCTTTCCTCCTTCTCATTCATCCCCCCTGTCTTCCTCGTTTCATCATCCCTCTTTCTCTGTCACCTTTTGCCCTTGTTCCCTCCATATGTCTCTATACTCTGTCCCTCTCTGGCCTTCATCTTTCCCCCCGCCCCACATCACTCCTTTCTTTCCCTCCCTCTCCTGCTTTTTCTATCCATCCCCCCGTCTCTCTCAGTATGGTGCGGGAGCCAGAGCCAGCGGAGCAGCAAGAGGAAACCAGGCCATCTGTGGTAGAGGAGGACGAGGAGGAGGAGGAGGTTGCCGAGGAGGACGAGGAGGAAGAGGAGGAGGAGGAGGAGGAGGACTTGCTAGATAACGACCAGGACGGAGACGGAGAGGAGGACGAAGAGGTGATGGAGGAAGAGGAGGAGGAGTTGGGAGAAGACGACATTGTTGAAACGCTCGACGACAACGATGACGCCGACGAGCCCACCACCAACGTTGCCATGACGACCACCACCACCACCACCACTGAGTCTGTGGAAGAGGTTGTCAGGGGTGAGGATCATTTCTGACGTGGGCGTGTGTGTGTGTGTGTGTGTAGTTTTTTGTAGTTATATATATTTTTATCCCTTTTTTTCATTATCAGGGTATCTGGAGGTCCTTGAAAAACATGAAATTCAATCTTAAATGATCGGAAACCTATTTTGTAGTGCAGTGACAAGTTGTTTTGCTTTTTAGATTAATGGGGAACAAGCTTAGTACATGCAAAACATGTTTTTCTCCCCATTTTGTATGCTTCTAATTTCCTGCTTCCTCATTTTTCTTATTGTGCTCATTCATTATTTCAGACTTTTGGCACATTTCACTGTGTATTGATAACTTGCAGAGTTTTCATTAGCTACATTCCATTAGAATCTGAATGGGTCGTGCCAGTTTTCTTTTCTTCATGTTCATGCTCAATTGGTCTTTCGGCATTAATTGTAGGATTAATAATAATGAGTAAACCTGGCTTTCTTGAGATACCCTGTTATGTAACATGAAGTATTTTATTTTTACATGTCCTTAAATTTAAGTGGCTTATTTTACAGGTGAAAACACTTGACATCTATGCAAAAGAACGAGACTTTTGATGCAGCGAGGTACTGCTTCATGAATGACGACCTGTGTGTGTGTGTGTGTGTCCTTGAAGAGGTGTGCTGGGCCAATGCCGAGACTGGTCCATGCCGGGCCTTGCTGCCCCGCTGGTACTTTGACCGACAGGAGGGCCGCTGTGCTCAGTTTATCTACGGCGGCTGCGGAGGCAACAGGAATAACTTTGAGTCAGAGGAGTACTGCCTGTCTGTCTGCAGCAGCGTCTGTAAGTCCTGCCGACAGCAGCTAACCTCAACCAGTAGCTCACTGGTCTGAGATGTCGTTTCCATCTCCGATTTTGTCTGTTAACTCTCACTTATCCTCGCTGTCTAATAGCTGCCAGATATTAACAGCTGCTCAAAAGTTTCCTGCTTGGTGTGCTTTTCTTCTAAACGTTCCCTACATGTCAGCTCCATTTCTGGCTAACCTTTACTTTTTCCTCACGTCTGTGTGTGCGTCTGTCAAGCAAATAAATGTGTTTATACTAAAAACAGACTTTTACCTTTCCCATAATCCTTTGTGGATTCTTGAAGCCACCAACCAACCGGCTGGTCCCTTTACTCTCACAATCAGGTCAGTCCTTCTAGCCAACCCTTCTGGTGTGTCAGGCATATTTTGTGTGGCATTTACATCTCAGAATACATTCTTCTTTTAGCCACACAGGATCTACTTTTTTTTTTTTTTTTTTTTTGGCTGCCAGGCGCCGTCGTTGTGTTTTAGCAGTTGCTATGTTCACGCCATAGCTACAGAAGCATACGTGGCTTTTCTGAATCCTCAGTGACAAGGTTCTCTCTAAGGGTCGAGATCATTCAATCATAAAAGATTTAAAGTTGTTGTAAATTAAGTAGCTGTACATGCCTTAATATTCATGATTGGATACAAAGGATTCATTTAAGTGGACATTTTGAAATCTTGTTTAAAGGTTGATTGACATTCATAACAGATTTTACTTTACATGCTGCCCTTGAGAGCATGTATAACTACTGTAATTTCTACAATTACAGCTTCATGGGCATAAGCTTGTATGTTATTTTAGTATGAAGATGAGGTATAAAATGATTTAGCTGTAATCCTCACCTCGCTGCACATTATCCCTTATATCCCTGACGTTTTGCAGGCTTGCTTACATTATTCTCTCCTTGTCACTGAGCATATTCAGTTAATTCATTTCACTTAAATCTGATGTCAAATTACCCGGCAGCTATTTTGGAAAATGTGAAAAATGTTCCCTATATGGTAGGAAAGAAAAACTCATCAATACATCATTCCGCACTCTCAGAGCATACCTGCCTTCTTCATCACATAGTGATGATTGATTATCACTTGCAACGCTAATAATGAGGATGGTTGCTTTATGATTTTTCCATTTTGTTCACATGTGTGGCCATTATAATTTCTTAATAATGAAGAGTTTAAAAGAAAGAGAATTTCTCGCCCTCTCGCTGTTAAGCCAGACGTGATCACAAAGTGAACTGATTGGATTTCAAATAATATTTCACTCTTGAATAGCCATCCTATTTTTCCTCCGGCGTGTTTTTCATCGCCAGGAGACTGTGTGTGTGTGTGTGTGTGTGTGTGTGTGTGTGTGTGTGTGTGTGCAGAAGGGGGCTGTGTGCTATAGATGGGAAGCGGAAGGCGGTTTAAGTGTTTGGCTCTAATGCTGATTTCAGTGTTGTGTAAGGTTCAGTGACCTTGCTCGATATGTGCGCAAGCGTATGTGTGTGTATGTGTGCGTCTTAGTCACGATGTGCATGATCTGCCCTGCGGCAAAATGGAGCCATGCCATCTGCATCTCCCTATATTTTGATCTAATTTTATCCACAGTGTGTGTGTGTTTTAGATGAGCATGTGTGTTTTAGTTGGGGATTTCTGCTCCATTGAGTATAGTGGAGGTGAGAAAGTGCTGCAGTGTCTTTTTTTTTTTTTAACGCCAATACACACCCATGACGCACACACACACTATACTTGTGTGTGTGGTCAATTAACAGTCAGTCACAGTAGGTCCCGGCGCGGCTGCCATTTGCTCAAGTGGCATTTTTTTCTAAATATAAAGCGTATGATAATTACAGTAATAATCCAAGTTAAGCAAATGTCACTTTTCTGTCTTTGTTCTCTATCGCTGTTCGGTTTAACATAATATTGATTAAGTGTTTTCCCACTTAATAAAAAGCTTTTGCTATTCTAAAAGGCGTTCTTGGGGAAAGTCCTCCAGCACTTAGCAAGTGATGCACTTTATTTTTAAGTCAGCAGCTTTAGCAGTTTGCCTGGAATAAACAGAGAAACTGGGTAGCTATGCAGTAATAGTAAATTAATATTTTGGACATTTATGATGGTGAATTACTACTATTTTGCACCATCTCACGGATGTAGTTTCATAAAACTGTCATTTACATATCTATCAAAAGCATTGCATTGTGGGATTTGTAGCTGAAAGTAGTGTACATGCTACGGGTACTGTATTTTTGTTCCATTGCGGGGCTTTTTGAGAACACTACAGTATATGGTGCATTAAAATGACACTGCTGTGCTTGTGGCTGTGATTTCTAAAAAATGTTCAGTACAGAAACACCACAGCAGTGAATGTTTAATAGCACTTATAAAGGAATTTGGAATATGAGAATCTAAACAGGAGTTTAATGGTCGGTTCACCCAAATTGCACAAAAGGAACATATTTTAGGCATCTAGCAGGTTTGAGATGTCTTTCTCTGACATTTCTGTCTCCACCTAAATACAGTGGGAGTGAAAGGAATTTGAAAAATCAACAGTAACCTTCACACAAACAATTTCTGTTATTTTTGATAATCAACAGACCCAGTCAGTTTTCAGTGGAAACATATTCTACCAAAGAAATAGATAACTGTGTTTCGTGGATTGTCTTGAGTAACAAGGATACATTCTGAAAAGAAATGTTGCTGCCGGATTGCTGCAAAATTATGTTCACCTGCATTGTAATGGGGTGGAAGTAGAAATCTCAAAGACAGAAAACCTGGGTAAATAAAACCAAAACTATCTACATGTCACTAGAGGTAAGTGAGAAAATATTCTGTTTAGTAATTTGAGTGAACTGATCCTTTAAATTATATTGAGGAACAGACAATAACAAAACACTGGGTTTAGGTCAAAGTGAAGAACATCTCATCGTTGTTTTTGTGTCTTGTGCAGTCATGCGCTCTTATCAGACATAATCAATTTCACATGATGTGCGACCTTCACACATGCACACACACGCACGCACACACACTACCAACCGTTTTTGATAGCACACTTCTAAAAGATAATCAACTTTCCGCTTATTAAATCAAGGTTACATGCGATATGTGATCCATTTATATTTCTGACTGGTAAGGCTGCATTCACACCAAATGCGGCAATGCAGGAAAAACGCCAGTCCTCCAATTCTTTTGAATGGGGGTAGCGTGTTTCGGCTGCGGGAGTGGGGAGCGCATCGAGTGCAGCAAAAAACCACAGTGGCTGTGCGGGGAGAAGATGAATCTGAATCAGCTTTTGCCGAAACGCCACCCAACATCACACTGCGGTGGCCAATCATGTAAGCCGGGAATCAGACCGAAGACAGCAACGGGAAGTAGAACCTTGTTTACCATGTAGCAGAGCTGTACGTTGCTAGGTCAAGGGGAGGACATTTCTCTTTGTTTGATAAAGTTGCAAGTAAAAGTAGGCTTTGCTGGCGGCGTGAGAGAGCGCGCGAGTGAGCTGAGAGCACCAGCGAGAGAGAGAGAGCAGCAGCGGTCAACTGAGCTGGAGTGAATGAAGAGACGGAGCGGCGGTAGCGAGAACAAAGCAGTGACTCAGAAAAATAAAACGTTATTTTCTGATCATTTCATGGCAGTTATATTCTAAAGCACAAATAAACACACCCACCATTCCGCACAACCCTGCGTGAAGGTGCCGCATTGCCGGATTTGGTGTGAATGCTAAGGCAACCACAATTCATTGTGTGCTCTTGAGCCCACAGGATGAATTCCAGCGTCAGTGTTTTGGCATGAGAGCCGTATCACGCTCTGAATGAAGTTATATAAATGAGAGAGGGGTTTTGTCTCTCTTCTACAAAGGACTACGGGTCACCTGAGGCACTCACTTGTTTGCTTTTGGAGGGTGCTGGCTTCCAGCTACAGCTACTATCTTGTTTTCTTTCTCTCTAGATCTCACACTAACCCAATTAACCCATTTCGGGCTCTGTGTTTTGTGTTTGTGTGTGCCGAGGCAATACAGCCAGTCTTCAATAAAAGTGTGCAATAAAAAGATGTTTCACTGGAAGTCTTTTCACCTCCCTGCCTCTTCTTTCTCTCTCTCCCTCTCTCCCTTTCATGTAGTACCCACAGCCACACCCAGCTCCCCTGACGCCGTGGACCACTACCTGGAGACACCTGCTGATGAAAACGAACACGCCCACTTCCAGAAGGCCAAAGAGAGCTTGGAGGCCAAGCACCGTGAAAGGATGTCCCAGGTACGGACTGAGAGTGAAAGGGGAAGAAAGGAGAGGGAATGTATGAGGAACTGTTAATGTTTTTCTAATTTAACAGTCACTACATACACGTGATTTAGTAATAATGGCTATGCAGGGAGCAGGGAGGAAGATTTTCTTTGTAGTAGGGGGAGAACAGATTTTTCTATGAATAGAAAATGGAGGTGTGCAAAGCAGAAAGAATAGGTGCGTTTGTTAATCCCTCCCGGGTGAGCTGATGGAGCCACTTCTATGTTAATTGTATTCTTTAATCACCCGGTTCACTCTCCAGTGGAGAGCCAGATGGTCCACAGCAACAGTTTTCTAAGCTCGAGACAAGGACACTAACAACCTTGTACACCGCTAAGAGCGACGTTTTCTTTTACCAGAGTTTGTGCACTCCTCTGGATAGGTCCGTTTGTTTTGCGTGGGTAGCTACAGGCGCAGCATCTCCGGATTTCACACAGTTGACTTCACCCTTACAGACACTGTTAGGTCATGGTTTTGGTAAAGGCCTGAGGTGAATTAAAGAATTTACCCAGTGAGTCAGAGAGGATGGAACTTAGAGTATGTGCAGTCATTTTTCTAAAGAAGATGAAACTGAAAAAGTTAACTAAAAGCGCTGATTTTTGACTTTTACTATCTTTATCCTGCCGCACTTTGACATAGCACATAAACCTCCCTGATTTAAAAAGCAGAAAGTCCCTTATATCAACATTCTGAGTCTGAAAGGATTATTTACCCAGACTAGAAGAATCTGATGTTTACCCACTGCAGCCCAGATGTTATCTTTATATAGCCATGTAAACTGTCAGATTTCCCTCCATTTAGACAGCCATGCAAAGATGAAATCCGTGCCATAAAGAGAAATAAGACGTTTCACTCAAGTGTCAAATCAACTTGTGATAGAACATGCGAAAAGATAAAGTAGATTGGCAAGTCTAATTAATGTTTTTCCTTCCTCATCTTGTACTCAGGTGATGAGAGAATGGGAGGAAGCTGAGAGGGAGGCCAAGAATCTTCCACGTGCCGACAAGAAAGCTGTCATCCAGGTAAGACATGCGTATTTTGGACATATAACAAGCCACGCAAGGTTTTCGTTGTCCTTTGATCACCCCATATGTTGCGTTTTGTGTGTGTGTGTGTGTGTGCATGCAGCGTTTCCAGGAGAAGGTGGAGGCGCTGGAGCAGGAGGCAGCCAGCGAGCGACAGCAGCTGGTGGAGACCCACATGG
Organism: Thunnus thynnus; assembly: GCF_963924715.1. Classification (NCBI taxonomy): domain Eukaryota; kingdom Metazoa; phylum Chordata; class Actinopteri; order Scombriformes; family Scombridae; genus Thunnus; species Thunnus thynnus. Next base: position 8,378,849 of record NC_089540.1, read on the forward strand.
CACGAGTGGAAGCTCTGCTCAACGACCGCCGCCGCCTGGCTCTGGAGAGCTACCTGACCGCCCTGCAGCAAGACCCACCCAGGGTACGTTACAGTACACACACAGTTCAACACTGTTTTCTTTCCCTGTAACAGATCCAGATGATTGACAGTGTTTAATGATCACAGGAACAACCATTAAAGTCACTTTTAAAATTTTTATTTTCCTGCCGAGCTTGTTCTCCTGACATTTCCCACCTTGTTATTGTTACTTTTAAGATTCTCAGGTATTCATCTTGTTCCGTTTTCTCTTTTGTTTATTTTTAAGTGAGATATTTTTATGAGTCCCTTCATCTGACCTGTTGCAAAACATGAATCATTCCTGTTTGCTTTCTTTTTTGTAAGTCCTTTACCTTTATGCTTTGTCACTGTGTAAATACACATAATAAATGGAGCCCTTTATACAGTATACTCCTTGTAAAATCACACAAAAGTGTTACAGTACAATGTGCGAGATAATTTCTTATATCCTGACTAAACTTGCATATTAACATTTAATAGACACACACACAACTCAAACTAAAGCATTTGAGACATTTGATTAGTGCTTGAGGTTAGAAAGATGGAATGACTACAAATTAACCCCATTTTCTGGTTTACAGCACAGAGAATTGGACAAAAAGTCAGTGTAGCTGACTGATTTGGATTAAGATGATAATAAATTATAGCTAAAAAATAGAGGTAAAGAAGTATATTTCCTGGTCCAGACTGTTTATAAATACATCATACCATCCTTCCTCTGCTCTTAATGATCTGTCTTGTTCTCTCTTTGTCTTTTGCAGCCCCGTCATGTCTTCAGCTTGCTGAAGAAGTACGTGCGTGCTGAGCAGAAGGACAGGCAGCACACCCTCAAACACTTCGAACATGTCCGCATGGTGGATCCCAAGAAAGCTGCGCAGATCAGACCTCAGGTACCACCACACACACACACACACACCACTATGATGGACAGTTTCATACATTACGTATTCATTAATTCAGCACATTTAAGTACTACATAAAAAGAAAAATATATATATATTTTTTGCAATCTTATTGCAATATTGTGTTATTGATTTTTATGTACTTGTGTGTCTGTGACAGGTGCTCACCCACCTGCGTGTCATTGAGGAGCGTATGAACCAGTCTCTGGGACTTCTCTACAAGGTGCCTGGTGTGGCTGATGACATCCAGGACCAAGTTGGTGAGTTTTGTCATTCACCCTTTCAAGAAATCACATTTTCCTCTTGACTTCACTCAAATTGAAGCATTACATTTATCTGGTACGCTCGGTGACTTGAAATGAGTGTAAAAATAAAATCCAATTTATAGCAGAAACTAAAAGTTAAAAGATCAGAGCCTTCACAATATCATTGCAACTATAAAATAACCAGAAAAGTGAATCCAAAAAGCACTAAAGTGAATAGAATATTGTAAATATGAGTTTTTAAATGTCTTTCCTGCTCACTGTATGCCGCCTGCTGACCCTGTAATGAGAGAGATATGGGGGAAGACACATTGTCCTGATTGTGTTACATGTAACAGAGGGATTGAGTGCTCTAAATTCTAGCCCCCAGAAAATTTTTTGTTGATAAGGCCATTGGAGCCATTTGGCCTAATTCTTCTGTTCAGAGTCAAATGAAACTGTTTGCTGAGAAGATAAATCCCCTTCCCTCCCTCCCTCCCCTGCATTTGCTAGGTTTCTGCGGGTTTTTGGGTTTATTGGAGTTGCATGCGTCACGCAGCCATCTGTGTCTCTGTCTCTGAGACTGTCACAGTCTGTACTGACCAGCAAAACACACACACAAGAACAAACATACACAGAAGAAAAAGCACCATGCAGTTATTACTAGGTACTATATCTATTTAAAAAAAACTGAGCTGAACAGCATTTCTTGGAGGCTGTTTATCCCTTCTGATTAGTGAAGTTCATTGCATAGGATATTTTTCTTTAAGCAGAAATATGCATCACTTTCTTGCACCTTCTATGTCCAGTGATTCTAATTCTAATTATTAATTAATTAAAAAAAAAAGTTTGATAACCCCTCTTCCACTTTTTTCTCTCTTCTGTCATCCTTTCATTTGTCTCCTCTGACCTCTCTCCTTTCTGCCTCCTTGCTGTGTCCAATCAGAGCTCCTGCAGAGGGAGCAGGCGGAGATGGCCCAGCAGCTGGCCAACCTGCAGACGGACGTGAGAGTGAGCTACGGCAACGACGCCCTGATGCCCGATCAGGAGCTTGGAGACGGCCAGACCGACCTGTTGCCTCAGGAGGACACACTGGGCCTGGGGGGAGTCGGCTTCATCCACCCTGAGAGCTTCAACCAGCCCAACACTGAGAACCAGGGTACTTACCGAGCACTCGGTTATCGATAACACAAGCAATAACAGCAGAGAGCAGCAGCTATATTTGGGTTGTCTCAAATTTGTGTAGCAAGAACAAACGTTGCTCGCCTTTTTTGAGTTTTTGCACATTTTTTGTGCTACAAAATTATTTGAAAGTAAACTTGCTCTCTTTCTCCCTCTAGTTGAACCAGTTGACTCTCGCCCCAATCTTGACAGAGGCATCCCCACAAGGCCAGGTTGGTGAATTTATTCAAAAAGTAGTCCCATTATTGTGATTTGGAGTATGTACATGTATTTGGAAAATCAGATGAATCCAGGATAAAGCTTGCAGATACCATGCAGTTGAAGAAGGAATGCACCCTCTGGTGGCAATATTAGAGGCTCTGGTGCTTTGGCTTGTTGGCAATATATGAGCAATAATTATTGATAAAAGTACAGTATAATGTAGCTTCTATGGTCCTAATATACGTAGTTCCTTAACAATGGTTGCTTTGTTAAAGTATCTTACAGGCTAACAAAAGATGTTTCTTCAGGTGAAGTACGGTCTGTTCTTAAAATACATCACAAGACAATATTGAAGTAGAGACCAAAAGTAAAGTCAGGACAGTATTTTTCCACAATCTCTCTCTCTTCTCTCAGCTATTATTTGCACACAGCCAGCTCCACTTGACCTCCAGTAGGGCGCCAGCTGGTTGTTAGATTTGTGATGCAGCTGCAGGGTCTATGCATATTGTTTATCCTGTGCTTTATGTGCTATACTCATACTGCCATTATATCCAACACTCTGCTGTTGGTCCTGTGAGTTTGATTTCAGCAAGTGTGTGTGTGTGTGTGTGAGAGAGAAAGAGAAGGAGAATGCAAGTAAGTGTCACCATCCATAATAGATGGCACTTTTCCTTCCTTTGCCAGTGACAGGAATGAAGATGGAAGCTATTCCTGAACTCCGGATGGAGACGGAGGACAGACAGAGCACTGAATATGAAGTTCACCACCAGAAACTGGTAAACAAATGCACACACACACACATACACACACACACAAACGGAAAGAAACTCACTCTGACAGATGCAGGCTCATTTGAAAATAACTGATTCAATTATACATATATGTTAATGGACATAGAGCACAAACACATAAAAGATGCATTTACTGACATGCAGGCTCACCTTCTGCACCGCTCTTAAGTACACACACACACACACACACACACACACACAATCAACACTCAAGTCCGTGGCTCCACTTTGTCCTCATGGTAAACTCTCAAGGTTGTCGCCATGGAGACAGGTGTCCATGGAGACAACCGCAATAATGCGTGCGTCATGCTTGTCTGCTCGTTTAAAATCCTCTGCCCTTAGATCAGAGTTAAGTTTAGTGGAGTTTTTTTTTTTTTATACATCTGTAAATATTTTTCTGGTCAGCCGCAGGTTATTGTACTAACCATTATAAGGCTCCAACCCAGTTTTGCACTCATTCAATAATCTCTTTCGATATTGTAATACTAGCACAAAAACCTCAATCCATACTCAGTCAAATCCAAATCCGCGCACCTTATTCCTCTCACCTTAAGGCTTTAATCCCTTAATCCCTACATTTTATTACATATCACATTTCTCACATTCACAATGAGCAGTCAGTTTGTTAGGCCGTCTCCTTAGCCCAACTACTTAATGTGGTATTCACAGTCACCCCAATCAGCGTTCTGCAGATTTATTCAGGGAGGAGACTCACCAGCCTGAAATGAAGTCTCCACTCACTGCAGTCTAAGACACAAGGCGGGATAGGAGTGCTGAGATGTCAAGATGCATTTTTGTGAAATTATCTGTAGTTAAAAAGATCACACTGGTGTTTTGAAGTTTGTGCCAGTTGAGTAGATTTCCTTCCCTATTATCCCTGCTGGTATGTGCACACAGTCAACGCAGGTGCAGATATCAGGATTTGTATCCCCGCAGAAGACGCCATTTGCTCCTATTTATTCCTGTGCTGTGTGAAAAATGAGTTCCACAAAGCAGCGTAATCCTTCACAGAACCCGGAGCCTTCATTTGGTTTTGTGGGGAAGGGAGAAAAAAAAAAATTTAATCATGCGTATTAGGATTGCGTCACATCGGAGCTGAGTCATACTTTATCAGTGTCGCTTTATGTTGTGCTCTTTCTGTAAATCACCTGACACCGGCACCAAGGAATTTCAGTCAGAATATTATCCTTCAGAAATAAGTTGCCTTTCAGACATTATGTCCGTGTGGTCTGTGGTGCATCTTTGTTCCATCATTGGTTTCCTGGAAAAAGTTACATGAAAAGTATTTCTAAGCTTCACTGAAGAAAAAGTCCATGTTGTAAATCGTCAGGTTTAAACCCCAGTCGCGACTGACCGGTCACATGACAAATGTCCGTCCTTCAACTCCCCCAGGTCTTCTTCGCCGAGGATGTCGGCTCCAACAAGGGCGCCATCATTGGCCTGATGGTTGGAGGCGTCGTCATAGCAACCGTGATCGTCATCACCCTGGTGATGCTGAGGAAGAAGCAGTACACCTCCATCCACCACGGAGTCATCGAGGTGAGAAACAGCTGACCTGCGCGCATGTGTGTGTGTGTTTGTGAGCGTGTGCTGTGTACAAGCTGTTCTGTAACGGCAGTCAATCTGGCGTGTGGGGCGCGACGCTGTGCACATGCATTCACGTGTAAGTGCAAGCTGTTTTTCAGTATAGCACAGTATATGTGTATGTTGCAGAGAATATATGAGTTCTTTTAGATCATAAAAAGTCATTAATATACAGAACAGGGCTGGTACATGGCAAAAAATTAGTTGTTTTTCATTCTATCTGCTCACTAAATATGATGGGATTAATGCCCGTTACCAATTAATTTCCTGCTTTCCCTTTTCTAATTATCCTCATTTATCATTCCAGAACTTCCATTAGCAGTTTAATTAAAAAAGCAGCGGTTGTGGCAGCTTTGTTTCTTTATTTTTGTCAATTACTCTTAATTTCACTTCCAGGAACATTAAAAAGGTCTTTAAAAAGTCTTCAATTTGTAGAATATTTAAATTATTTTTATTTTTATACTTGATCGCACCATGTGAATGTGAGTGTGTGTGTGTGTCTAACCCCCCTCTGCCCCTCTGGCTCTCCTCCAGGTGGACGCTGCCGTCACCCCCGAGGAGCGCCACCTGTCCAAGATGCAGCAGAACGGTTACGAGAACCCAACCTACAAGTTCTTTGAGCAGATGCAGAACTGAGGGAGAATGTCATATCTAAACACAAACACACACACACACACACACACACACACAACAGACACATACACACATAATCACACAGAAACATCTCCTCCCACACATCAAGCACCTCCCCTCCCCTCTCCCCTCCTCCTCCCCCTCCGAGTAGTCCCACGTCTCCAAAAAGGCAGTGTGGCATAGATCATTGCGTGACTGAAATAGTCAGTTATGAGCATACTGTAACAGACTGTAGCCAGGGTTTCTTTCATTTTGTGCCTGGGCGGACACCGTGGCCAAGCCAGTTTGCACCAAGTTTGTTCACTTTATTGGAGCAAGACACCTTTTTTTTTAATTAAAGAAAGGGGTTTTTATATGTTGCTCCGTCTGGGCCTGCTGATGTATGGGGAAAAAAAGCCCCGCCCAGTGCATGGAAACAAACCCAAAGGGGAAAGAAGCGCGTTCTCTCCACACTGATTCAGGGCCAGTGTATAGTTGGGGTTTTTTTGGCTTGGGACGATTTTAGGTGTGGACTTGTGTAGGCAAATCTGACCACTGATCAGTAGGATTTTAGGCGCTCGGCTGCCTGAGCCTCATTTACAAAAAACGGTTGCACGCAGATGAGATCTTTATTTGTCAAAATCAATCATTTGAAAGCACATTTTTCATCACACGCTCATTTGTTTTGATTATATTGTTTGTAACGATCATAATAATTAAATACAGGCTTAAATCAAGCAACATGATTTTTAGAAATGAGGCCCAGCGTTTCCCCACCTACTGCACCACTACTGCACTCACTCTACAGTCTACACTGGAGTATAAGTGAGCCTCCTCTCCCTCCCCCTCCTCCTTCATCCCTCCCTCCATCCTCTTTTCTTTGCGCATTCTTACGACAGCTGGGCTGTGTTAAGTCACACAAGGCTCTTTAAAGACGATGATGATAATGAATATGTTGATGACAACAGTAGTAATTATGTATTCCGAATGAGCTGTTTTTATTTTCGAGTTTTTCTCTATCGTTTCCAGTTTTGTTTTTCAAAAAAGAATGAAAACAGAGAAAAAAAAAAAAAAAAAAAAGTCAACCGATGTAAAGTCCTTTTTTTAAATTACGTGTAATGTACTGAAGTAATGCTGAAGTCTTAGCTGTTCCTATGTAGTGCATGACAACAATGACAACAGGATTTGGAAAAAAAAAATAACAAAAAAAACAAGATCTTTAACGCTGCTCTCTCCCTCGAGATCCTTTCTCACGTATAGATTGTCATTCTAGCAAGATTGTACATTTAGTATCTTCTCGTGATCACGTGACATCAAACAATGATGAAAAATATATATAAATCTAGATGAACGGGCTCTGCTTTGATATCATGTAAAATACACATTTAAAAGAGATCTGTGATTTTGGACTTTAAGTGTGTTCTTCATTTCTTTTATTATTATTTTTTTTTTAACCATGCTACGTTCCTGAAGCTACAGGAGGGGGGCTGGCTTCATCTCTGTTTGTATATTATCATTCACTGAAATATATTGTGTTGAAAATCCTTATGCGTAGGGGCTCTCAGACATCACCCCATTTGATTTTTGCTTTTCTGTTCAACTCATGTTACCGTGTTTTGTTTTTTTTTTCATAAGGGCATGTTGTGAGGGTGAAGGTTACAGGGAGCGGGAAGGGGGGGAAAAAGGAGGCATGGGGGATGGGTTAGAATTATCTCTGCGTGTATGTGTTTCGTCATTTTCAGTCTGGTGTTTCGTCCAGTTGTAAGCCGACGCCGTCTCTTTTTTTTTTTTTTTTTTTTTTTGGGTAATCATTATTTTGCTTTCTGCTGATAGAACAGGTGGAGTTCTGAGAGGAGGAGGAGGAGGAGGAGGAGGAAGGAGGGCAAGGTAGAGAGGAAGTGACTTGCAGTTCTGGATGAATAGCCAGGCAGGCAGTCTGTATATATAATGGATTTTCACTTCCCCCCCAGCACCTCCCCTCACCTCCCTCCTTTCGCCTTCCTTTCCCTTCAGGCATGCTGCTCACCTCCCTGCCATCAATGCACACTTGACTCCTCAGAGGCAGAGCGCTGTAGTCTGTATATAGACGATAGGCGTTCACCATCTAGAGAGCCGAGAGCGAGTCGGCGGCGGGGATGTGAAAGCAGGGCTCATATATTATTCTGAGGTAAATTCAAGTTAACAGCATCGTAGGCAAGAGTTCCCCATTCAACCTTTATCTTCATACAGTCCACCATCTCAACATTACATCGAAAAGAAATACAGTGTGACCTCTCACTCGGTTAATACATGTGAAGTAAGACCTATGAGGAAGCGGTGGGTGAAATGTACATTTGGAGGCTGCAGTGGGGTGGGTCCATTATTTTCAGAGGGTGCTCACTAGAAGCCCAACAGAGGGCAGTAGAGTAGAGGAGGAAGCAGGATTTTCTTTCTATCTTTTTTCTGTGGGTTATATATTGGTTTTGTTTTCCACTGTGTAATATTGTGCAGGCCATTTGCATTGACTGGGAAAACGCTTTCTACACTGTATTCCATAATAAAGTTTTGAATGTACATACAAATTCTATGTCTTCATGTGTTTGTTTTTGCCAGATTACTGAATTAAACATGACAAAGCCCCCTTGTTTCTTGTGCAGTAATCATTTGGATATAACATGGTAGAAATGTATAGTTTTATTCTAATAAGTGTGGGGAATCATAATGTGAGCATTGATACCCTGAAGGGATGTTTTCTTTTTTTCTTCCTGTCATATAAGGAGGTCAGAAGTCACAAACAGCAGACTGGGAGCTGACAGGGATTCAGTCTATCGCTCTAGGACACATCAGAGGGCAGATGCTTCCTGAGACAGATGAACCCAGGTCATCTTGCTGAAGGTTAAATTATTTTGTGTTAAAATGGAATCAAATCACATCCCAGTGGTGGAAGAAGTGCTCCAATCCAAAAGTATCAATACCACAATGTAAAATACTTCATTACAAGTAAAAGTCTTGCATTTAAAAATCCTATTTAAGTATAATTATAGAGGTATTACCAGCTTAATTTACTGAAAGTACTAAAGTCAGAGTATTGGTTTTGCAGAAAATAGGGCTGTGACTGACTTATTAAATAAATTTAACAGTCTGTGCATGAGCAGCATTTTTTGTAGCTGCTCGAGGTGGAGCTTGTTTGAACTGCTTTGTAAGGGTATAAAATAAATCTGAGGGCATAGTTGAACTACATAAATTTGAATTAATTTTTCAGAACTTTTCTTTAATAATTGCATTTTTGTGAAATATTGAAGAGTTTTACCTCATTGGGCCTCAAACAGTTATTTATTCAAAACCATGTGAGTGGAAATGTCTCTTTGATGGAACTGAAAAGAACTCATAGACATATGAAACATGACAAAGAGACACAAATACACATAGGTTTTTTTGTAAGAGCCCATAAGCCAAAAAGTTTGGGAACCACTGGTTTAATCATTAATAATACAGTGTAATTGATAAGCTTTTCATGTAAAATCTTAAACTGAAAACAAACTAGAATTGTTAGATAAATGTAGTGGAGTGCAATATTTAACTGTGAATTGTAGTGGCTCTTATAATGCAAGTAGAAGTATCAAGTAGCATAAAATGAAAATACTCATGTAAAGTACAAGTACCACCAAACTGTAAACAGTACCAATTCTTATCTGGATACCAATGTCTTCTTCTTCTTCTTCATAACAATGTAAACATAAGGCTCATAAACTCCATTAAATATGAACATGTAACATCTTATAAACTTATGAGATGAATAAACAGGCAAACAGCATAATTTGGCCTCTCTGAATCAAGAATATGATATTAAACACTTTCTCTCAATTAAAAAATGTTGGTAGATTTTATAACCTATATGTTTCATATTGCTGGATCCTGACACACATTTGAAAAAGGTAGAATTTGTAAATTTTACAGGTTTGTTTTTTTTTCTTAATGTTATTTGATCTAGTTGTTGATTCTGACATATGTGATGATGAATCTGATGTAATGTTTATAATAAAATTTATGTTTTGATATTTGTGATATTCTTGATAGAGAGAGACTACTTACATTTTATAAGGGCTCTCCATACATGATGTACAACTGACCAACAGACCGGAGGGCACACATTAATATTAATAATGCTAATTTCCCCCGCCTCAGATTTTCGCTTATTTTCAAAGTTTCCTCTTACTTCTGATTTAAGAGAGGCGATTGAATTTCTGTCTAATCAACGCTATCAGCTGGGTAACGCCAACCAATCAGATTCATCAGCGCCTTTCCAGAGGGACCGAATATAAAACCCACCGCCTGGTAACCGTTATTGAAGCTAACGGAAGCTAGCAGAAACTGCTGTTTAGATTGATTCGCCAACAAACAACGTCTTTATTATCTTCACAAAGCGTTGAGAAACATGGTGAGTATAAATGTGAAGTTGTCTTATGTAATTATTGATTTATCTGGGTTTAACAACAGCCCGCATTAATTTTAACCTGGCCATCAATTTATTGAATTGGCACGATTTTGTTTGAAGAATATGTGGCTTCAAGGTAAAAGCTAACGTCAGGTTAACATGACGTTAATGCTATGTTAGCTGAAAGTCAAAACGTTTAGGCATGAAGCAGTTCCTTTTTTGGTAAATTTATAAATGAAGCGTAGCTTTATCATATTGTTGGTATTTCAGTTTTAATAGTGGCTGCCAGTGATACTGAATGTAGAGTCAGTCAACATGGCGGAACTCAAATAACGGTTGGATCCTCAACGGCGGGAGTAACGTTGGAGCCGGTTTGTTAGAACCAGTTCTGTGGTTGTCAAGCCAACATCTTCATTATCTTCATACCTCATAGCTTAAAGAAACATGGTAGCTAAGTATGAATTTGAGGTTGTCTTGAGGTCGTATTGATTTAACCAGGTCTAACGAACAACAATATATGCCCCTCATTAATGTTAACCTAGCTGTCAATTTGAGTTGGCAGGAGTTTAACTGTTATCTGAAAGAAAAGTCAAGCATCAGGGCATAGAGCCGAAAATCAAGTTTCATGTATGGTAAATTAAGTTTAGCCTAGTGGATTGTAAAGCCCCCTGAGGCAAATTTATGATTTGTGATACTAGGCAAATTGACTTGACTGTATGTGGGTTTTTGTGAGGCAGTGCATGTGTTTATTTTTTCTCCTAACGTAGGGAAGACAAAGAACTACATGTGACTGTTAATGTCAAATGATTTATGGTGTCCCCTTGAGGTCCTTAATTGTGGTTCGTCATATTGTCTAAAGTCCCCCTCTGTTTATTTGGAGTGTAAATGAATAAATGTGCGGTATTTATCATGTTATTTGATCATAATGTTCTTTATAAAAGTCTGTTTCCCCACCATTGGATCTCATCATACAGTAGCTCTTTCACTGTTTTTCAATATGTGATCAGTAATCTGACGCTTCTGATTAGTATGAACTTGCCAAAAGTTATAAATGGCCTGTTTTCCTCCAGCGTGAGTGTATCTCAGTACACGTGGGTCAGGCTGGTGTCCAAATTGGCAACGCCTGCTGGGAGCTTTACTGCTTGGAACATGGGATCCAGCCTGATGGGCAGATGCCCAGTGACAAAACCATCGGAGGAGGTGATGACTCCTTTAACACCTTCTTCAGTGAGACTGGAGCTGGAAAACATGTCCCCAGAGCTGTTTTTGTGGATCTGGAGCCCACTGTCATTGGTAAACTCTTGATTAAATACCATAGTTACTGCTTGATTTTGGTTAGTCAAACCCTTGAATCATTTCTGATTGAACATGTCTCTTCAGATGAGGTGCGAACAGGGACCTACCGCCAGCTCTTTCACCCTGAGCAGTTGATTACTGGCAAGGAGGATGCTGCTAACAACTACGCCCGTGGACACTACACCATTGGCAAAGAGATAATTGACCTGGTGCTGGACAGGATCCGCAAACTGGTGGGTAAATTCAGAGCAGAGGGAGATTCGTCCTAATAACACTGAAAGACAATTAATTCCAAATAACTGTTGTATCAAGAAAGTGACAACAGTACATATACATTATGCTATCAATTCAGACTCACATTATGTTGTTTACCTTTGTGCCACCAGAGGGCACAAAATCATTCTCCATAAATACTAAATGAACTTTTTAAAGATATTTTTCAGATTATGTGAGCATGAACCATAAATCCCATTCTTCTCCATTGTATTGGCTAACTAACTTGTAGCCCTGGGGCCGCCAAGCAGAACTATCAAGCTAGCAGAGTGATGTTCATTACTTGAAGATATTGTCTTTGACAGAACATAATGTTATAGTGACCAACTAGCAGGAAGTTTAATGTCACCAAACATCAAAACGTTATTTTGTATTTTGGCCAGCTCACAGAATAGGTACCTATTTGATATAGCTGCTAAAATCAGTTAGCAACATTTGCCATTTCAACCATGGAAGAAAAGTCTAGTAATGTTATTCTCAGTTATAATAAGATCTGACCACAACAAGCACCATGTTTAAGTTCACATTATCACTCAAGTAATCATGACATTTATAGATCTAAGCTTATTGTCAAATTTTCATTTGATTGTGGCATGTGTCAGATTGAGTAAGATTGTATTTCTATGTTCTAATTACTGATAAATCAGTTGGTCCCTGCTCTAATTCCCACTATAGGTTCCAATTATCCAAATCACATTACTTTGTTTCTTATATTTGATCAATGTCTGTTCCTCTGTCCTCAGGCTGACCAGTGCACTGGCCTTCAGGGCTTCCTGGTCTTCCACAGCTTTGGAGGTGGAACCGGCTCTGGTTTTACCTCCCTGTTGCTGGAGCGTCTGTCTGTAGACTACGGCAAGAAGTCCAAGCTGGAGTTCTCCATCTATCCAGCTCCCCAGGTGTCCACTGCTGTGGTGGAGCCCTACAACTCCATCCTGACCACCCACACCACCCTGGAGCATTCTGACTGTTCTTTTATGGTGGATAACGAGGCCATCTACGATATCTGTCGTAGAAACCTGGATATCGAGCGTCCGACCTACACCAACCTGAACAGGCTGATGAGTCAGATTGTGTCCTCCATCACTGCTTCCCTTCGTTTCGACGGTGCCCTTAACGTTGATCTCACGGAGTTCCAGACCAACCTGGTGCCATATCCCCGTATCCACTTCCCTCTAGCCACCTATGCTCCTGTCATCTCTGCTGAGAAGGCTTATCATGAGCAGTTAACAGTGGCAGAAATTACCAACGCCTGCTTTGAGCCATCTAATCAGATGGTAAAATGTGATCCTCGCCATGGCAAATACATGGCCTGCTGCCTTTTATACCGTGGTGATGTGGTGCCCAAAGATGTCAATGCTGCCATTGCCACCATAAAGACCAAGCGCACCATCCAGTTTGTGGACTGGTGCCCTACTGGTTTCAAGGTCGGTATCAACTACCAGCCGCCCACTGTAGTTCCTGGTGGAGACCTGGCCAAAGTCCAGAGAGCTGTGTGCATGCTGAGCAACACCACCGCTATAGCAGAGGCCTGGGCTCGACTTGACCACAAGTTTGATCTGATGTACGCCAAGCGTGCCTTCGTTCACTGGTATGTAGGTGAAGGTATGGAGGAAGGAGAGTTCTCTGAGGCCAGAGAGGACATGGCAGCTCTGGAGAAAGATTATGAGGAGGTTGGAATGGACTCTGTTGGGGGTGAGGGAGAGGAGGAGGGTGAAGAGTTTTAAGATGAATAACAGCACTGCCTGAACAGAAATCTGTTTATTTTACTGGGTTTGTAGTTGACTCAGTTAATAGAAATGTTCTCACAGCAGAAGTTGATCTGTGTTTTGTCCATGAAAATGTTATTAAATCCATGTGTTTTGTCAGATATGCTGCATGTGAGGGTACAGCTTTAATGGAAATCAATTGATTTCAGTCAATGGAAATGTTGTATTAAAATACCAGTCTCCTGAATAAAAAGCTGAATAAAGTTCCTGTGACATGTGAAGCTGTGTCTGATCATTTTTCTGTTAGTCTAGAAGGTGAGTTAAATGTTACTATATAGATATAATACCCACCATGTTTACATACTGGTATTGAAATATAACATTTCAGTCTGATTATGCCTGAAATGAAAAGCTTATATGCCTTTATAATAAGGGTCAGTTTTGTTTATTTACAGTATGTATCATGTGTCTAAATAGTCGAGATTTTAAACAAAGCTGGACCTTATGTTGAACATCTGTAGTGTTTATGATTTATGATATTTTTGCCTTGTTTTAATGTATCTTGACAACATGGCAAGAAGACTTGGAAACAGGATCTCAAGGACATGCAAATACTCTGTGAAATCCAGACATTGTCCCTCAGAAGACCCTACATTTATGAAATCACAAATTCTTTCGCTTTTTCCTTCCCCTAGCAGCTAAATAAGTCTCAAATTGCCAAAATTATAGTTTAATTGCAGTTATTTAGCTGTGGCTTTGACAAACCCCATTTGAAACACTTAACCTCAGGACAAACACGCTGCTGCTGACACTGTTCCACCATTAAACTGGTTATCATATTTCTATCTTTAAGCTCAAACATATTTGAACAACACACCACAGACACAGTACAAAATGAAATGGATCTCAGTCAAATTATTGGTAACTGAGACAGTTATTGTGCCTGAAAATGGAAAGATTCAGATTCAAACCTCAAATTCACTCTCTTCCTTTAGCTGCCCTCTCTGTGGTATACACCATCCCAGTAACAGTAATACTGTGTGTTATCTATCATAGTATTGAACATCTAAAGTCCATCAGCTTGTTCTGAACCGTGACTGACTGTGTATTACACAAAGTGTGCAAGTGGCCCAGGCTTTATCGTGGCTTAAATCTATACATAGCGTGAGGAGATGTGTTATCTGTGCACGGTAAAAGCAGCTTAGGCATGTTTTTCAGTGTCGTATCAGAAAAATAATGCCATTTCTATACCACTACATGCCAGACATTCTATTGTCATATCTATTCTACAGACAAAACTAAAGAAAGTAACAAATATGTACTAAATACTATTATTTCTTCACTATCTGTATATAACATATTTAACGAGGAGTGAGGTGTGATTGTTTTTTATTGTTGGTACCAGACACGGCAAACAGCCATATATTTATATAAATGGATAAAATAAAACAACATTTTTTTCAGTTCAGAATCCTTTATTCATTTTGGCTACTTCTGTAAAAACGCAAAACAAAGTAAAACAAATAAACAAAAAAATAAAATAAATTTTAAAAAAAATAATTATGGGAGGAGTATAAATATGACGTGATTCAACGCCGCCTTTCTCTTACTACCACATTCCCCAGAATCCACCGCGGTCGTCCTCACTTGGCTTGTGTGCTCAAAGTGTCAAACCCAAGGTGAGCTCTGAGTTTTTAATTTTAAGGCAATGCCAGCAAACATTTAACTCTACCCTGTTTGTCATGACAGGTTATATAACGATAAATGCATGTTTGTGTGTTTAGTGTGTGTAACTTTAGCGTGTGAAGTGCAACAAGCGACGGAGGAAAATGTTTGTCTGTCGCGTCTGCTAACGCTAGCGTAGCTTGTTAGCATTAGCAGCTAGCCGTAATGAACTGACCTTTGTGCAACGTCGTTGTGACATTATTAATGCAAGTCTTAATTCAGTCTTAGTTAACCATTCAAAAGCCACTAAAATGTAGCACCTGTTTAGCATTAATTCAACGCGAAGTGACTTTATGTGTGTAGCATGGTCGACGGTAGCTAAGTTAGACATGCTAACTTTGAGTGCAGCTAAGTTAATCTGCTCCAGCGTCCACATATGTGAGATGGTAGTTAATGTAGGTGACTGAGTCCTTCAAGGCAGAACATATACAACTTTAAAGCACTGTGACATTGTAACATTTTATAACAAAATGAAGTTCCAGCGTACATCTTTATTAGCAAACATTTCCTCTGTATGCAATTTAAAGAGACACATTTCCTCTTAATGACAACTCAATTTACACCTTGTGTAGATTGAATACGGGACCAGGATTGGCTTCGATTGGAGTTTATTTTTTTATTTATTTGTAACAACCTAACGCAGAGGCTTTATTTCTCCTTCAGATGGCACTTCACCGGTTATTCCACCTGTCCTCCATGCTGCGCTCCGCCGTGAGCCTGACCCTGCGCAGGAACATCGGCATCTCCGCTGTCGTCTTCAACCGGGCTAAGGAGCTCGACCCCGTTCAGAAACTGTTCCTGGACAAGATCCGTGACTACAAAACCAAGAGCAAGTCAGTTGATAAAACACACCGCGTGTCATAAAACCATTGACCACACATAATGTTTAATTTCGGTTGATTAGAGTTCAGATAGAAAAGGTTCACTAAGTAGACCACCAGCTCCCTAGTGAAATATTAACTCAAAATTTCCTTTAAATATTACAAAAAACGTCATTTAGCCTCTGGCATGCTATTTAATAGGGCTGTGCAATATGATCAATTATATCATATCCCAATATAGATCATTGCATATCACTATGTAGCACATTTTCTGTCAATTCAACTAATAGTTTCTGGTGTGTGAACCAGGTGAAGTACTCGAGTTGACGACAAGTACATGTTACGTTACTGTAAGGGCAATAAGAGCTTTGTGAGTAAAAGCCAAGAAGAGTAATTTATTAATGTAACCTTTGCAATAGATGGACAGACTCCAAATGATGAAAAATATTGCCGTAAAGAGTGATTTGTGACACCAAAATAAACGATAGAGCATTTTTCTATCACATGATATATATCGTCATATCGAACAGCCCTATTTAACTCCAGACCCCTTTCCAATCCACTCATCACCGCCACCCTCTTCCCTTGAACATTTATTTGATGCCTTGGCTCTCCCAGGGCATCCGGCGGTATTGTGGACGCAGGACCTGCTTACCAGAAGAACCTGTCTGAAGAGGTCTCCAAACTAGAGAGGCTATACGGAGGAGGAGACCTCGCCAAGTTCCCTGACTTCAAATTCACAGGTCAGTTTGGACTTATGTTGGTAGAAGTGTATGACATTGCAGTTTTTTTTCCTCTCCTGTCCAAATCTTAACCCAGTATGTTCAATTTTATATATATATATATATAAAAAGTTGTGTGCATCTATGTTCACAAGAGATTAAAATTGCAGTTTTATATAGTGACATTTATTTTCTAAATTATTGCTTAGTCAACGAAAGTGGTAAAGGAATATTTGAAATTAATATTCTAGTCAGTTATTGCAACATTAAAACATTTGGCAACATCACAAATTGTTAATGTCATTTTTGAGCCATGGTTTTAACATTGACCTTGGTGAACTGATACAGAGGAGCTTCTGAAGGACAAAGTGAGCCAGACAGTGTATTTCTTGTTTTAGTCCAAGCTGATAATGCAATATAAACCTGTTTATGTCACAGAAAAGTCTTGAACTCTCATTAGTTGCAGTGCTCATGTGCTGGCATATTTATGTAGACTGTTTTATCTTTTTTTAAAAGACAAGACTCTTAGCTCTCATATGATTTAACAGTTCTCCCATCATAATTATTTGTTTTTTCCACTGGAGAGATGTGCTGTGATTTGTTAGTCTATATATAGCGTATAAATGGTGACACCATCAAAGCAAGATGACTTTCTTATTCTGTTTGAAATTGGTTTGAGAACTCTTTATTTGTGAGCTTGACAGTATTTTTGATGAAGCGACAACTAGCTACTCTCTATATATTGCTGTAGTCTTTGTCTAGATATCAGATCTTATCTCACAGGAAATTACACTTGCCAACAACTGTCACTAATGTTTCTCTCTTTATTGTATTTTTTTCAGATCCCAAGCTGGATGAAGTGCCCAAGTAAATGCTGTCCATGTTGTAAATCTCCTACATGTCACCAATCTCTTGTATTTAATAAAAAGGTAGTGGATTGAATGACGGCTGAAATGGTTGTCAATTAAGCTGCTGTTGTAGGCTACAGTCACTGCACAGAACAGTGGTTATTGATTTACTATACAAAATCAAATATTCAGAACCTGCCTATACTGAATTCTTTAATGATAAAGTATAAACTGAATTTATAACTGATTAGATATCTCCAAATATATTAAGTGATCATTCTAGAAAAATGTTGCATATAGTCATTTAACTAGTCTCGTATCTGAAAATATTTTTATTAAAATATATTATCTGTTGTGACATAACTGATCCAAGAAGTTAAAGGATAGTTGCACACTTTTTCAGTCTTCAAATATTAATCAGTTGCCCAAATGAATTATTGAGCTTCCTCTAATCATCTCCCAAAAACTGGGGGACAAAATCCAGTTGTAAAAATGTTTTCTAAAATTAAAAGTAATATGAGACTTGTGCAGTCTCACTTTGACAATCATGTGAGAATCTTTCAAAGTGAGGCCATTTTTAGTACAAAATTCACTCTTTGCATGTCCAGTGTTTAAATAAGCAGCGGTGGAGGAACAGTAATATAAAAAGACAATCATTTTGGGAGATACTTGATTGCCTGCCAAAAATAGTAATTGCATTAGATTTGAAAGTGTTAATCAGGGTGAACCATAGCTTGCTCCAACTTCTTATAAATATACCCATATATACATCTATGTAAATGTCTAAAAAGGCTTTTTGACCAGTATTAAAACATAATGTATATAATCTCTAATTAGATATTTTTGTTTTAATCATGGCATTCTTACAGCATAATGTCAACTGTTGTGAATAGCTCTTCAGCTGGTAGTAATATATATGGAGTTATGTGAAATTCACTGATAAATTGGAGTGAGCCAAATGTTGGCTGACCTAGATGATTTGCTGTCGCTCTGATTTGGTCTTGCGAGTACTGTATCACGACAAGGTCAGAGATGAATTAAAGCTTTTCTAGGATGAATATTTGAAACCCAACATAGTGTCAGAAGGGGTAAGTTTCCATCTGACCTGTTGCTTTTGTGCAGCCCAACTTTAATGTCAAACTCAGGAAATGTACCAAGCAGTAGCTCACTGGGATTTGCAATGCCAGAGTTGCTAGATACACATAAATAGAATATGTGAACACTGTGTGAACTGTGCATGAATGCCTCGGTTATAACTAAATCTTATCTCTCTCATTCCCTATTCATAGGATTTTAAAAAACGTGTCCCATGAAAGGCCCATGAAAACATAGCTTTAATCTCATTTATGGAGTCTCTATCAAATATTAAACTGGAATTTGGGGTTTGAACTCTCGCTCTTGTGTATCAGGCTGCCTGTCAACCAGTCTCTGATGCTACATGCCTGTCAGAAAGAAATGCACTTGAAAGATATAGTCTTGCTTTCTGCGCGCGAGTATTTCCCTGTTTGGGAATACAGAAGAGCTTGTGAGCATGTATGTGATGTGCAGATGAAAAAGATGCAGTTAAGTTTCTGGAATAAGGCAGTGACAATTGGGATGCAACTAACAATTATTTTCATAAAGATTTATCAGCCAATTTTCTCAATTAATTGCTTTGTCTATAAAATGTCAGATAATAGAGAAAAATGTTATCATTTCTAAGATCCATTAGTGATGTCTTCAAATGTCATGTTTTGTCCAATCAATAGACAAAAATCCAGAGAAATTCAGTTTACTATTATGACACAAATAAGCTTAAAATCCTCACTTTTAAGAATATGCAACTAGCAAATGTTTAACATTTTTGCGTAACAAAATACATTTAAATTATTCGATTATGAAAATATTTGCAGACTAATTACAGTGCAGTAGATCATGAAAGACAACCAGATTTTGTGTTAACATCACACGAGTAATAATGATTACTTGTCAGTTTCTGATAATTGTGATTACAGGAATAATGGCAAATATGGCTTTTAATAGAAAACCTTTTTATTACTGATACACCATTCAAATAAAACTCTGAACAACCATTCACACACTGTCTAAAAACAGACACTCCATTTGATAAACATTGATAAACAGTGGCACAAAAATATAAAGACAGAAAAAGTAAGGCAAGTTCTTTACAAAAAACTGTGATCCATAGATAAATACGACAGACAAATTAAAAAGGCACAAGGAATATATATATATATAATATAAAAAGACCATGCAGGCACATTAGGATGGAATGGGGTTGGTCTCGATAATTGGCTGGAGCGTTTTCCCTGACTGGGGCCCCAGTATTACTGAAAATTGGCATGTGGCAGATGCTGAGGTAAACTGCATTTATGTTTGAGTAGATTGAAAACCACTATGCAACTGAACAGCTTTCCCTATGGCTTTAAGGATAATTCTCCTTTTGAAGATTAAAATTTTTAAAGCAACAAAATTTCCTTAAATGATCGTCTTTGGTAAAAGAAAACATAGGTAGTTAAAACGATTGGCCTGCAGAGGGAAGAAAACAACCAAATGTTTAGAAAGCTCTGTCCCTGGATCATTCAAAAAAGATCAATTGGAATTTCAACATCTGACCACCAGGGGGGAGCAGAGTGCCATGAAACTGTACTGAATCCCATATGAGCAGAAAACATTTATGACAGAGGCGACCCACACAGCAAAGCGAGAGAGTAAGAAGCCTTGCAAATCTGCTTGTCATTACCCATCCAAAAGGAGCGGTAGAGGAAGAAGATTGAAATTAGCATTTTATTGGAAGATCAAAGAGCTCATTCTGAGTCCAGAGAAGGAGAGGGGAAAAAAAATCTGAATCCAGTGTTGGCACCATATCACGAGGGTGATTTTATTCTTCAAGGAAGGCCAGCTTCTCAGAGCATGAATGACTGAGTGTGTTTGAAATCCTGGGACACAGAAAAGAAGTACTTAAGTATTGTTTTCTTGCATTTATTTCAGAATTACGGTTCTCTGTGATGCATCAATCAAAAACAGCAACTGGACTTCTTGAAGATGTTTCACCGTTCATCCCGAAGATTTCCTCGGACTGACTGGTGGTGAGTCCCATGCATTTAACCTCTTGTAGAGTTGTTTACACCTAGAGTCATTGAAGTCAAGTGTGGCTCATTAGTCCATCAGGTTGCCAAGTGAGAATAGTTGTAGTCATGTAATCAAGGTGTAATTTGGTGTTAAACTGTCTGGATAGGGATGTCAGGACAGTATTGTAAGTGGCTGATTAATTGTGTTGTAGACTAACTCAGTTGTTGAGTGATGTTATTCCAGTTTGACATAGATGGCCTCCTTCACTCTTCTTTTAAACCACCTTTAATCTCTATCCAGTATGTGTAAATTGCTGTCTTCAAAGGAGTGTCCCATATCCTTTAGATGTAGGTAGACAGCTGAGTCTTGACCTGAGGAGATGGCTCATGTGCTTAAGTGCTTGTTTTGTCTCCCTGATGTATAGAGCTGTGCATTCTTTGTTGCATTAGACTGTAGACTATGTACTACATTGCTCTGCTTAAATGTTTGGATGTGTAGTCTTTAGAATGGGCAGGTTTCTGTCTTAGTGTGTTGCTAGGCTTGAAAAACACTAGGAAGCAGTGCTTGTTGAAGATCCTCTTGAGTTTCTCAGATCCTCCATCCACTTTCGGAATGACAGTGTTGTAGTGCTTTTTCTTCTCATCTTCACCTGTAATCATGGTGTTCTTACTGGATCCTTGTGGCTGTTTTGACAAAGGCACAGTTTAAGTAGCCACAAGCTTTTAGAGCCTCCTTCAGGTGTTTGTGCTCCTCTTTCGCTCAGTACGTGTGGGCATATAGTCAGCCGTATTGTGCAGGGTTCTGTTAATCTCCAGCTTGTTCCATAGTGAGTGGAGAGAGTCAGTAAATAGTGATTGATGTTTCCTGTATATTTCAATGTTAAGGCTTATTTCCCCTCCAATGTGTACTGCATAGCCCAAGAAAGCCTAACTATATTCCGGTATGTCCTCCCATGTGAACTGGATGTTGCTGTCCACTGAGTTTATATGTTCTGTGACACTTTTACTTCCTGGGATTTATTTTGATCTGAGTAAGTGGCTAGGTGATGTTCCCTTGAAGGAACTCAGAGGTCTCTACTTCCTCCATGTAGAGGTTAGCCCCAACAGGAGACGCTGGTTGAACCCATGCTTCTGTGAGTAAAAACCCTTATTGTATTTGAAAAGGTGGTGTTCAGACAGGTCCCACATCTGGTCTGAGGTTGGTTCCGTTATTGCCTTGTAGCAGATGTTTCCTTAGTGACTCCACTGCCATCCATAATTGGAATACATGCGAAGAATGAAGCAATGTTGTATGACACCATGGTTTCATCAGAGTCCAGTGTCATACAACATTGCTTCATTCTTCGCATGTATTCCAATTATTGATGGCAGTGGAGTCACTAAGGAAACATCTGCTACTAGACAAAACCATAGGCAAAAACGGAACTAACCTCAGACCAGATGTGGGGCCTGTCTGAACACCATCTTTTCAAATACAATGAAGGTTTTTACTCACAGAAGCATGGTTTCAACCAGCGTCTCCCGTTGGGGCTAACCTCTACATGGATGAAATAGAGACCCCTGAGCTCCTTCAAGGGAACATCACCTAGCCACTTACTCAGATATGTGGACGGCACTTAGATCAAAATAAAATCCAGGAAGTGAAAGTGTCACAGAACATATAAACTCAGTGGACAGCAACATCCAGTTCACATGAGGACATAACAGAATATAATTAGGCTTTCTTGGGCTATGCAGTACACATTGAAGGGGAAATAAGCCTTAACATTGAAATATGCAGGAAACATCAATCACTATTTACTGACTCTCATCACTCACTATGGAACAAGCTGGAGATTAACAGAACCCTGCACAATACGGCTGACTATATGCCCACAAGTACTGAGCGAAAGAGGAGCACAAACACCTGAAGGAAGCTCTAAAAGCTTGTGGCTACTTAAACTGTGCCTTTGTCAAAACAGCCACAAGGATCCAGTAAGATCACCATGATTACAGGTGAAGATGAGAAGAAAAAGCACTACAACACTGTCATTCCGAAAGTGGATGGAGGATCTGAGAAACTCAAGAGGATCTTCAACAAGCACTGCTTCCTAGTGTTTTTCAAGCCTAGCAACACAATAAGACAGAAACCTGCCCATCCTAAAGACTACACATCCAAACATTTAAGCAGAGCAATATAGTACATGCAGTTTAATGCAACAAAGAATGCACAGCTCTATACATCAGGGAGACAAAACAAGCACTTAAGCCATCTCCTCAGGTCAAGACTCAGCTGTCTACCTATATCTGAAGGATAAGAGACAGTCCTTTGAACACAGCAATGTACACATACTGGATAGAGAGGACAGGTGGTGGGAAGAGGAAGCCATTTATGTCAAACTGGAAAAAACATCACTCAACAGAGGAGGTGGTCCACCACACAATTTATAAGCCTCTTACAATACTGTCCTTTCCTCCCAGGCAGTTTAACACTATTTACACCTCGATTAATGTCTGCAACTCTCACATGACAACCTGGTGAACTAAAGACCCACATGTGACGTCAATGACCCTGAAGGTGTAAACCTCCCTACAGAGGTGCGATACAGGGGCCTACCCACCAGTCAGAGGTGAAACATCTTCAAGAACCTAAAAACAAGCCCAGCATAACATCAGCTGGCAATTTTCTGTGTTTTTCTTATTGTCAACAAATCTCATGTCCATCCAAACCAACAATAAACCCATCCTACTTACATGTATTGTGTGTATATGGAAAGCCTGATATGTCATATTCCTCTGTGTTGTAGACCTCTGTCACCTAAAAACTATTAAACACATCAATGAGCCACACTGGGTGACATTTTCCTTCACCCTGCAGTCAATGGCTACCACAGTTTGTTTAGAAACAGCTCCAAAGACTAACAACAGTGAAAAGATAGTCACACGCATGAAAGAAGTTCCTTGTACAGCAGACGCCACTGCGCATGTGCGGGAACACAGTTTTATTTACAGAGCTTCACTAGCTTATTGTGCTACATAACACAACATCTAGACTTCGTACAATGCAGCACAAAGTCAAGAGGTTGTGATATGTAGCACAACAAGCTAGCAAAGCTCTGTAAATGGAACTGCATTCCCACACATGTGCAGTGGCATCTGTCGTACAAGGAACCACTCTCCTGAAAGTGACTATCTTACCACTGCTATTACTCTTTGGAGCCGTTTCCTACAGTGGCCATCAAGGGCAAACGCGCTGCATCTTAAGCAAACACATCCCAATAGACAAGACACAGGCAAATTAAAACATTTTCATCAATTTGACAACACACACGCAACATTTAGAAAACACACTGCGAATACCACAACACATTAAAGTAACGACAACTGAAGTGTTTCCAGAGGACATTAAAGAGTGATGAACATATCAATAACTCATAAGCGAAACATTAAAACACAAATGAGGCCTCTTTCCTACTGTAGTAAGGTAGACAACGAGCTACAACCTTATTTTCACCAAAACGAGCTGTCCAAATAACATTGTTCTCTAGGTACAGCCGACTGTGAGACCAGTGCACAGGGACCGTCTAAAAAGTGCAACACCAAATAGAGATACTTCAAACAATATTCTTTTTTTTTCCCAAACTATTTGTTGGAGTATAACCAACAGCGGACCACTGATGTGTGAAATCATTTTGAAGACACTACACTGTATAAGAATAATTGTTTGAGGTATCCCTTTTGGTGTTGCACTTCTTAGAAGGTCTCACAGTCAGCTGTACCTAGAAAACAACGTTATTTAGCAAGGACGGCTTGTTTTGGTGAAAATAAGGTTGTAGCTCGTTGTCTACCTTACTACAGTAGGAAAGAGGCATCATTTGTGTTTTAATGTTTCGCTTATGAGTTATTGATATGTTCATCACTCTTTAATGTCCTCTGGAAACACTTCAGTTGTCATTACTGTAATGTGTTGTGGTATTCGCAGTGTGTTTTCTAAATGTTGCGTGTGTTGTCAAATTGATGAAAATGTTTTCTTAATTTGCCTATGTCTTGTCTATTGGGATGTGTTTGCTTAAGTTGCACCATGTCTGCCATTGATGGCCACTGTAGTTTCTAAACAAACTATGGTAGCCTGCGGGGTGAAGGAACATGTCACTAAAGTGGTGTGACTCACTTACGTGTTAATAGTTTTTGGACAACAGAAGTCTACAGCACAGAAGAATAAGATATATCACGCTTTGGCTATACACACAATACTTAGTAGGATGAATATTGTTGGTTTGACTACACATGATTTGTTGACTATAAGAAAAACAGAAAATTTGCTAGCCTTATCCTTAACTTCAGCGACACTACTCGGTGCCTAAAATGAAAGGGGGAAGTGGGAGGTGCAGAGACGGAGGGGAAGAAAAAAAAAATCAGACTTACTTCTTGGGGCGGAGGGATGTAGTTGACATTGGACCTGAAAGACAAAGACATGGTAAGCATATCGGACAGTTTGACACAGTCACAAAGAGAAGAAGAAACTCGAGGCGGACAGCTATATCCTGAGTCATATCTTGCCCTGCATAAATAATGCACATCATACATGGCAAACCTCCCATTGGGTAAAAAGGAAGTGCTGCCTCTGAACTGGAGCACTGTATTTAGCTTGAGAGAGGACTGTAAGGAACCTGTAAGTCTGGATATCTGTTCTTAATAAATACAAATATACACAAAATGACTTGGTATACACAGTTGGCTGGTTTATCTATGGAAGCAAAAAGCAAGCAAAATGATTTGAATCTTCTACACAACTGAAAACCTGTTTGAAAAATGTAACCATTATAGAAGACTTAAAGGAATAGGAAATGAACAAGTATACAAACGTCAAACAAGCCAGGAACGCTTGATGGTTATACAACATAGACTATTCCATGAGCTCGGCACAAGCGTGTCATCATGAGAGCTTAATGACTAAACAAAATCACATCGTATATACATAAAGCTTCCAGGGCACTCGAGTGTGGAAGGCAGTTTGTGTCTCATTTCAATGACTACAAATGTTCAATTGTATACAAACTATATAGCAAGCACAGCTCCTATATCCTTCAACCCTACATCTATGGTGAATAACAGTCAAGGGTAGACTTCCCACAGAGGAACCCACACAACTACCAAATTCACTATGAGGGGCAAAACCTGACATGGGAACATCTTAGAGGTGAGAGTATACATGAAACACACAAAAATTTGAAAAGCATCATAACGGCAACTCAAGAAAACTAATACAAATATATAACACATCAAAGAATAAGCTGTCTCTGATATATACACACAAACATTTGAGAGTGCCGTCTGATAAGAATAAAGCAGATTAATAAACCATGAACATTTGACGGTCCATTAAACCTCTGTTCTAGCCCTTCTTGCTCTTTGTGATCAACTATACTGTGTTTTACTGCAGCCAAATTCACAATATAGTTGTTCTCATTTACATATTTTTCTGTGCCTCTTGTCAGATAACGGAACAAGTATGAAATTTGAGATGAGTGTTACAATTCGAGCACAGCCACATAGCATCACGACGCAGCATAAATACATTTGCAGCTCATTTATATGAATGTGGTGATAGATACTTACATACTTGACACAGGAAAATATGTAAATGAGAACTATATTGTGAATCAGGCTGCATTAAATCAGCATAGGTGATCACAGAGAGCAGAAGGGTCCAGAACAGAGGTTTAACAGGTCACCTAAATATCAAAATCCCACCTACCAAGGATAAACGATCAAGCCTGAATAATTTCACAACTAAGTATTCAGCTACATATAAGATTCAAATGATTATTACAGCAGTTATTTGCTTCCATATCTGTCTGTCAGTCTGTCTAAGCACTCACGTGTCCTCAGTTCTGTGCAGGGTTTGGCTGCTGATGTGGGCTGCCCCATGACACTGGGAGATCCAAAATGACCTGTTGGGGTCAGTTTGTTGGCTTTAAAAAGGTTTCACGAGAGGGGTGGTCATTTCAGACTCACACTGCACACCATGCTTTTACGGAGGGGGTGGGGGGGTTGTGGGGGGGGGTTATTAGCGGCAATGCTGTACAGACATGCAGCCGATCATGATGCAGCAGAGCCAAATTGAAATGATGGGGGTGAGCCAGCCAAGTGGTGAGCCAATCACATGCAGCAATCCAACACCCATGATATACAAAATCCACACCCTATGCAACTTTTTGCTACTGCCTTTTCTTTAAGGTTTGTGCTGCAGCTGTGGAAGTGTCCTTGAGCAAGACGTCTACTAACTGTGACTGGATATCTGTTCTTAAGTGGCTATTTTATAATTGATGTTCCCCAGGGCTCCAGTTTAGGCCCCTTATACATTTCTATAGTTAATTAAAGGAAAAACTACAGAAATCAGTTTCAAAAGTAGCTTTGAAATAACTCTTTGAAATAATAAGCTTTTTATAGGGCTGTCAATTGATTAAAGAAAACCTCATCACACAATTTGCTGTGATCAATTGCGATTAAATGCTTTTTTCTTCTTAATATTTTAGCTTGTAATAATGGATATTAAGATGTAAAATCACGGAATTAATGTAAAATTCAAATTCTGTTGTTTAATAGCATCTTATATGCCTAATATAGGCCTATATGTTAAAGTGCCAGTTGAATTTCAAAACCATCAAGACCATTAAAATCAGCTTAGAAGGCAATAATTTCTTATATGTACTAATATAAATGATGATTAGCATGTTCAAGTGCCAGTTGAATTTTAACAAGGTCCACGATAGTCCTTGCAAATATGAACAAGGAAAGATTTGGATTCACACATGGAAGACACAAAGAGAGAGACAGATCAAAGGGACCCCTTTTCCCTCGCCAAAATTTAACCTAATGACATGATTGGTACAAATGGATGCCTTAAATCGTCTACTTTCATATGATACCAGTATCTTCACTCTGGCTTCTTTGAACCTGCTACACAGTAATGTGTTAATCATTTATTTTTGTCTTATGTTTTGTGACGCAATTGATAGCCGTGTCCTCCTAAAAAGTGTTTGAGGTTATAAATTGCTAGAAATTAAATATAAAACAGTAAACAATGTTTCTTTAAATATATACTGTATGTAATGTGACCATCAGAGTACATAGACAGTGAGGTGTATTGTTCAAGGACACTTTGACTTAACTCTAACTTGTATTATTTTTTATGATATTAAACCTCCCTGACAAATAGCCCAAATTCTTCACTTCTTTTTTTACAACTGTCATCTATGAGGATGATGTAAAACTGGACTCTGGTCAGTGTTTAACAAGGTACAACAGCCATCCCTCTCACCAGGTCCTAGCCATGTCCTTTTCTCTGAAAGGCACAGTTACACCCTAGATCTGCATTCCTACTCTGTTAACTTGTGCCTACTATTGGTGCATCAGAAATCATGTCACATTGTCTTTGAGTCTTTGTGAAGAAGCCTGTTCTATAAATAGAAGTTGACACTGACAGCTCCAGTTAGCTCAGTGGGATAAGCATCAGACTTTAACCTAGACAAAGAGCTTTCGCATCAGCTTCAAGGAGAGCTCCACGCTGACTCTCCATCAAATGCTGCGCAGTAACAAGCAAGTAATCAAATAACAAAGTCAAGCAAGTTAGACCAGTCACATGAGGACATGCATTTATGTCCGCGGTTTCTGGCTTAACAACCAGTCGGGCATCAAAACATCCTTACACCCACCCTGGTGTATTTGCAGGACAAGGCCTGTTGTTGTGTGTAAATGCACTGCGCTGCACTACCAGCCCTCTGTTATGCCACTTTCTCATCCTCCAATCCCTTCAATATCTAAATAATCCATTTCAAATTACCCCTCCAATCAGTTTAATTGCCTGCAATTCTTTCAAGTGACAATATTTTCCTCCTTGCTGATTAACGGCCAGTAATTATTCCGTAATTATGTTGCACTGATTATTTCTCTTCCTCTGCATTGTTAGATCATCGGTCGGACAAACTTGACACAATTTCAACAGATGTACATCTGCCTGCAAGAGGCAATCGATGTATATAAAAAAAAAAAAAACTTTTCCCATGGCTCTTACATCTGTTGGCGCCAATCACCAGATGAGTAGAAGAACAGGCGCTGCTGTAGCTCAAAAACACACACACGTATAGACGCACACAGCCACAGCTGTCACTCTACACAATCCTGACTCAGCACGCAGACACACAGTCTAAGTGCAACAACAACAGACCACCCACCCCCCCTCCCTCCTCCTCCTCCTCCTCCTCCTCCCTCAGTCTTTAGGATATTAGCCTGTGTTTGTTCACATCAATGTTAATGCAATCACAGAGCTCTTACCTTCCTCTGTGTCCTGTTGATGGATGAGTCGGGAGGATCATGCAAGACAAAAAAAAAAAAGAAAAAGAAAAGAGCGTGTGTCACATTTTATGGAGAAAGTACAAACAATATTTCTAATAATTGATGTACAGCTCATACAAGCAGATCAAGTGTCTATTAGATGAAAAAAACAAATTACTGAAAACAACTGAACTAAAGGGACAAACTCACTGCTGAAGAAGCCGTTGCGATGCAAGACGAATCCCCCGCATCCACAGACCACGATGACCAGGCAGACCACCACCACCGCCGCCACCACGGCTGTGACGTTGACGTCCTCTGGAAGCGGGAAGGAGATGGGAATAAACACTTGAGTTATGATCTGTTTGTCACGTGAGGTGAGAAACGGATGGAGAAAAACTCTCCCTTTCCTATTTCATTATGTTGAAGCAGTAAGTCACCAAAAAAAAAAAATGGGGGGAAATATATGGACCTCAAACATCAACCTCAACAGGAAGGCTATATTTTAAATGCAACTCGGTCTCTTCCTGTACTCCTATAATACTCTCAATAATTTATTAATTGCGTGACATGCTTGTGTGCATTAACCTAGAGCACATTGTAGGATTTATTAGCAAGTTGATGACCTTTCCATACAAAACAGCATAATTTTAGACAATATAACTTGTCCCAATAGATACCCCTTCAAGCTTTGAGTTAGTTTATAAAGGTGAGTACGCTCTCGTACTCTGCTTTAGAAGCAGGGAGAAGTGAGTTTAGCAGGCTTTTCCTCTCCACTGCATCCCTGACTTTCTCCATTACTGAAAGGTTTGGGAGGAAGAGGCAGGATAAAGTGCTGACACACACAAAAAAAACACACACACCTATCGTCATGTGCTTGCCCTCACACCTCATGGGCTTTCCCACCCCGTTCGAAGCCTGGCAGCTGTACCGGCCGGTGTCTTCTTTGGCCACAGTTTTAAACTCCTGCAGCAGACACAAGGAGAGAAGACGAAAACTTTCATGAGGATGGCTTTAACAGTTGTTAGAAAATAGAGAACATGAGAACATTTTTACTGCTGAAGAGCAATCAAACTAAACTAAACAGAAGCATCTCTATCCTCCTTTCAATAAGACATGTTACTGTAAGGAGACACTGTAAAATATTTCCCAATACACACTCAACCCTTTCACATTTTCTTTATCTACACACACACCAGTGTTCCCTCTCTCACCAGTACTCCTGTGTGTGAGTTGATTAGATAGGTGGCGTTGGCGTGCCGTGGCGTGCTGATTGGCTGGTTGTCCTTGAACCAGGCGTACGTAGCAGGCGGGATGCTCTGCTGGTCCCTACAGCGCAGCTGCACTACTGAGCCCGTCACTGCCGAACTGGGGATTTCACAGGACGGGGTGTGTGGGGGTACTGGAGGACATTACAGAGTAAATATTACAAAAACATAAGCAAAACCTAATTTTAGCCTTTTTTTTCTTTGTTGATTCTCAGGCAGTCTTACCCAAGACTTTGAGGGTGACATTAGTCTCGCCCAGATTTACAGAGTCAAGAGGAGCGCTGATCTCACAGCGGTACTCCCCAGCATCCTCCTGGGTCACCCTTTTCAGCGTCACTGTCGCACCTTCCATGGTCGCCCGCCCTTCAAAGGAACCTGAGAGAGAGAGGACATGAAGATCAGAGGACATATCTTCCCTGGCTGAGGGCTAAAGCTACTATAAGCAGACATCATGTTTATAGCATCGTTAAAATGATTCAGGTACGTTTTTGTTTGTAGAAAAATGAGACGATCCCAGTGAAAACTGGTGCAGTCCTCTTTGCTTGTTTTGCTTCCATAATTTACATTTATTTTACTTTCTCATGAATTAGGTTTTAACCAAGGTAAGAAGTTAGTTGAGATGGTTTATGAGCCTCTAACAAGTCAACTTTTCAGCAACATAAAAAAGAAAGATGTCCCCAGATAGACCATAATGCATTTCTGCATTTCTTACACTGACATCAAAATGTTTTTCATCACTCAGGTGAATTTAAAAGCTGCTCGTTGGCAGCAGCTCTACCAAAGAAGTAACTCTTTATTCACGTCACCTTTTATGCTAACTTCAGCTGTGGGGTGGAGTTGCGTCAGAGAGGTATTTTGAAGCCTTGATATATTTGAGTAAAACTCTCAGGCTAACTGCGTTGTCCTTTTAAGACTGTGACCAGGTGAAAGCTGTGATTCATTATTTATTTCATCCATTAAATTCACATCACTAAACCTTAACGGTGAGAGAGAGAGAGAGAGAGAGAGAGTGATCAAAGATAAGAGACACGCTATGATTTTATGCTTTGACCTCATTGACACATGCTAAAATATCTCTTACACTTTATACATCATTCCTGTCTCGCTGTACTTGGGTGTTTTCTCTCATCCTTTGTGGCAAACCCCCTCCAGCTGGTACTGCAAGCTGATTAAAACAAATGCCCTGTTTGTCACCCAAGGGATAAAGAGCGACAGGCCGCTTTCTCACCTTTGAATTGTCCCTCAAAGTACACAAAGGAGACATCTTTCCCCTTCCTCTTCCACTCGATGCGCGGACTCTGGTCCTTCTCTGTACGGAACATGCAGGACAGCACTGCATCTGAAAGAAAGGAACAAGACCAATGAGATATTTATGGCAGAGCAGCGAAGCCTTCGATCACTGGCATTTTTAACTGCTTGCTCTATTTATAGCCTAATAGTTTATTCTGTCAGAGAGAATCTGATAGAAGCTCTTGAGGATAAAAATGGCTCAAAAAGTGAGACGAGGCGGCCTGGATGTGAGCTGCTTTTTTTCCTTTTTTTTTTTTTTTGCCTCACCTGAGAACTCCCGCACCTCCACCTTGTGTCTGTTGGTCGACACGGTAACAGGAACGGAGGGGGAACCTGGTGGTGGTGGAGAAGGAGAGTGGGAGATTAAAAAAAAAAAAAAACAGAGGAGAGCAGTTCAGAACACAATATCGCTTGTCATCCATTAGGGGGGCAAGGTGAATTGGGTAAAGTGCTCCACATTGCCCGCCAAATGCAAGAGGAGAATGCTTAATGGCTGTCTTTGGACTCTCTTGCTCGACCGAGGAGGACGCAGCAGTCTGAGTTTCTCCTGGAGATGTGAGGTGACGGCAGGATTACTCCCTCTTCTGCTTTAATCCTGGGGGGTGGGGGTGAGGGGGGTTAAGGAGCAGCCCGCCGTATGTTAATTTAAGCACAGGTTAGGACAAGGTCGCCAAACCTCCAAAGCTCACCGCAGAGGCTTGTCCAGATTAACCTGATGAATGGGGGACATTAGCTAAAGAGGCAGATTGCACACTGTCGGTGTTTGCCTCTTTGCCGCCTGCGTGTCACAGATACCCCCACAACATCCAAACAGGAAGAGGAAGCGGGAGCTGCCTTTCCTGTGTGCTGATTGGTTTAGGGAGACGGATTATTGTCTGATTGTGCTGTTGATTACAGGTTAAATGGGGTGGGGAAGGTCACCTGAGTGAGAAACAGGTTAGAAACATGCACATCATGGTAGGAACAGCTAATCTCTAAAAGCCTCACAGCTCCCAGAAGTCTAGCAAATTAAGAAAAGTTTTTAAAAAAAAAAAAAAAAAAAAAAAGGATTTTTAGACTGAAGGCCATGAAATTACATAATAAATGTTGAATGGGCCTCAAGGGTACTTAGCGGAACATTAAGGCCTTCGCAAAACTCATTTTTAGTTCAAGATGTGAAAACTTCTAACTAATTTGGCGGAATGAAGAGGTCACAGGAGAGGAGCCTTCACACACTCAATAACTTAACTCGCCCGTAGGAGACACACACACATTTACTTTTCCTGCCATTGTTTCAGCAAATAGCATGACGCGTACAGATTAACATCTGAAAATCCTCAACATTTACACTGGGATTACTTAGTCAGTCCTCCAGTGTCCTGTTTGTCAGTTACTTCCTGTGTGAAGCCCATTGTTACTTAACTACAGAGGTTCGAAGGGAGGGGTGACCACGGAAGAATGGAAGGCGAACTGAGACAAAGAGCAGGAAGCGTGGATGTAAGAGAACAGGAAGGTGGACATGTCGGATGGCCATACAAACTGAGCATGGAGCTATAAGCAGAGCTATAAAAGTCTCTCTTGCGCTTATATCCACAACTGCTATTTTTAATTTTGCTGTTAAATAAACAACAGCCTATACAATAGTAATGTCATCTACAAAATGCAGCACTATGCACTTTTTAAAAGCTTTTCCTAAAGTTGGCTCAATTTTCACCAGCCTCACTTGGTCAAACTTCCTGCTAAGTGAATTAAAACTGCACGCTCTCTCCCACCAGACGCTCTTCTCTTCCCTTCACTTTGCCATGTGTTGACTTGCGGCAGTGTAACAGGATTATCATCGTAGCCTTGGCTCGTGTACCTCGACACCCTCTGAGGAGCATTGTCTCGCTAAAGGATGAACACGAGGAGGGAGGGAGATACAATGAGATTAAAAAGGGGGGACGAGAATGAACGACAAAGGAGAGATGAGCGGCCCTAAGAATAGAATACAAATGAAAAGGAGAGGAGGAGAGTGAGGCGGAGGCGGCGGTGGAGAGGGGACCAGAGACCCGGAGAGGCATGAATAAAAGAGAGAGTGGGATTGAAGGCGAAGGAGATCCTCTCAGACAGTAGGGCTGTGAATGGGAGAAGCTCTTGTCACATAGTGTGAGACCAGGCCCGCCGCCACCTTGAAGGGTGTCTCTTTGAGAAAAAGGAAATATAGCAGTGCTGACAACATGCCTACAATTTATCTCTGCATGGCTGACTGTCACACTGACTGACACACACACACACTGACATAAAAAAAAATGAGCAAAAAAGGTTCTGTATGTGAGGTCCTGCTGCCCCCGTGTCGCACTTCGCTTTGTGCTCCACTAGTACGAGCACTGTCAGCTTCAATGGCCTCAATTAGCTACAAAAAGGCGTCGAGGCAGACGACAAACACATGGCCTGTTCGGTTCATTTCACAACTGCATGGTGGGTAATGTTCATATGGTGTGGCTTTCTAAATAAAAGGCCTGCTGTCCAAGAAGTCAGCGTTCAGAGACAAATGCCTGCACTGGATGTCATTTCAGTGTTGCCTCTGTTGTAGGTTTTTTTTGGCTTTACTGCTCAGTTTTAGACCAAGCAGTAAACATATGAATTCAGGCAAAGCACAAACATCTAATTAAATACGCATGAGGCATCCAAATGTAAGATATAATCCTACAAGACATATAGCCTGAGGTTGGAATTATGGTTCTCAGAAGATACACGTAAATGTCTCTCCGGGTCTACACAGAGAAGGGCATTATGGGTATATGTAGGAGCTCACACACCTCCCAGGATCTCAGCAGTGCATCATGTGGACCGGAGTGTCCAACAAGCCGATTGGTTAATCCAGCTCCCATTGGGAGATGAGTTTGTAACGGGCAAGAAAAAACATGCAAAAACTCGAAATCCGAAGTATAAAAGAAACAGTTGCCTAAATATCTAACAATGACCCTGAGCAGCCCAGAGAGGCATGTTTCAGCCTTAAAACGTAGACGTGAGCTAACATTTCAAGCCTCATTTTAGTCAAAGTCAAAGCGTTTGTCATATGCACAGTTAAAACAAGTTTCCTTGTACAATGAAATTCTGAAGCTTCCTGTATAGTGAGGTGGGTTAGATTGGGGGCAGTGGATTGGATCTGTTGATCAGTCTGATGGCCTGAGGATAAAAGCTGTCCCTCAGCCTGGAGGTCTTGCATTTCACACTTCTGTACCTCCTGCCAGAGGGCATAAGTGTGAAAAACCTGCAGAGTCTGATGCTGCGGGCTCTTCTATGGACTCTACGGTGCTAGGTGTCCTGCAGAGATGGTAGGGGCACCCTGACGACCTTCTCCGCAGTGTTTATCACTCTCTGCGGGCGTTAACGGTCCATGGCGGTGCTGTTCTCGTACCACACAGTGATGCAGCTGGTCAAGATGACCTCTATGATGCAACTGTAGAAGCTCGGTGATATGCCGAATTTCCTTAGTCTTAGAAAGTACAGCCGCTGTTGTGCTTTCTTGAGCAGCTGGGTGATGTTACAAGTCCAGTTGAGGTCATCACTGATGTGGACGCCCAGGAATTTAAAGAAAGGAATTTCATTTTAGCCCTGATGTCCACCAAAAGTGGATGTTTTTGAACCAACGTAAAATGGTTCAGTAGTTCACAGCAAAAAAAACAAGTATTCTAGATTAGCTCACATTGAGTCGTTTTACCCAACGTTACACGGTAGCCAGCTGAGTCAGGCTGTTTGTCAGAACACTTGGTTGTGAGGACCAGTTATTAGCTGGATCTGGTTCATGTATGTCTGCCAGATTTGATAAGATGTCAGTCGTGTGGACTGATTTGGGCTGAGAATCAGCTCCAGTTAGCCGCACCCAAGCCAGATTTGGACAGGCATTGGCACGCTAAATTAGTCCAAGACTCTAGGCCAGCAAAATTGCTCATATAATGAAAGTTTTAATATGAATACAACATCAAAGAGATCTTTTTCTTACACAGTATGAATCATACACTGAAATGGGTGTCAAAAAAAAAAGCTTATCTGGACTTTTTCAATAAAGTTTATATTTGCTTCGCAGCAGCACGTCTCTGGTGGTCCTCCAGTATGGCACCAGGTATGGCATCTACAGGATTTAAAACGCTTTCTGCTGAGGGCCTGTTGTGCCTCTGAAGCACAGAAACATCTAGACAAAGGCAACAACAAAGAAGCAAGCTTACACACACACACACACACAAACACATCTTGTGCGTGGCATTAACATCAACCAAACACTGCGACAGCTTAAACTCACAGAGGGACACCCACCCTCTTGCCTGAGCAAAAATAGAAAGATGGCACGATCGCTCCTTGGCACGCAGCTTTGCTCTCATTACGTGGTCCGTACAGAGTGTTACCGGGGCTGGGTGTTGCCAGAGCTGAGCTGAGGTCAAAAGCATGGTGCAGTAATAATTAAGGCACTTATTCAAATTAACAGGGAACAAATGAAAAAGGGAGGGAGATGGACCCATAGGAAATATCCTGTCTGGCTGTGTGATACAGATAACATGAGTGTGGGCAACACACACGTTTCAAGGCTGAGGGGGCACAGAGAAAAACAGGGTGAGGACTGTGTGTGTGTGTGTGTGTGTGCTCTCTATTCGAACAAAGCCCCTCTGTATGACTGTAACCCCGTGAGCAACAGCTGTCTCAGTCAGACGCAGTGTGTGTATGTGAGAGAGAGAGAGAGAGAGAGGGAGGTTGAGATGGGGGATGATGGGTTTCTTGCCACAGAGACCCACCCAAAACACTTCCTCCTAGACTTTTTTAAACAATACAACCATCAGGCGTTCAGTGGAGCTCAAGTAGATTCATTGCTGCTCTGTTAAACTGTTGACCTCTATCAGCGAGCCAGATGAGTGATTTCTGTCAGGTTGTCCACAGCAGGCCCGGATACACACACACACACGCACCTCTGAACTCGTGACCCGGTGGCCTGACAGGTGGCAAAATGTGGACAACACAGAGTAAAAATGTGCGTCACTCACTCACACTGTCTCATCACATCCATCTGACACTGCTACTGCTCCCCCGTAGTGCTAACAGCACTTCCACTGTTTTCTATTTTCCTGCATGTCACACAGCTTTCCACGCAAGGCAATCAAGGAAAGTTAGATGCTTTTTTTTTTTTTTTTGGTTATTCTAAGACACCGGATTTTCTCAATTTTTTCAACTCATTTCCACCGGAACATTCACATTTTCCTGTTTTGTTCCCAACCCCCATCAGTCTCCTGGTTACAGACATGCTATGAAAACACGTTGTCACGACCGAGAACTGTTTGAAGTTTCTGGTGGTACTCCAACCACTGACCTCACACACACACACACACACACACACAGATCCGCCACCTCTTCAGCCAAAATGGGTGCCCACCCGCTACCGCCGTACTGCCCACACCCTTGGGTGGCACGCCGCCAAGTACAACTTTAGAGCCAACTTGAAGGAACCCAGCCTGGCTGCATCATCACACAACCCACTCTCACAGCGGGGCTTTAACTACATAGAGCAGTGGTAGAGCAGGGGTCCTTGAGGGGCTTCCAGCAAAAAGGGAAATCATGTATTTTCACTACAATTTCATCCATAAGTAACACAATGACAGGATGTATGACTATTTTGGTAATGGGCTTCGTAGACTTGCTGTAATAAAATATCTAAAAGCGAAAATCTTATCAGATGGGCGTCCGTGTTCTAATTTATGTCAGGGGTCCTTGATGTGAAAAAGTGAACACTAACAGAGGAACTGACTGAAAAAACAAAACTGCAATAAATTATTCCATCAGCTTTTATATTAAACTTCAAATTGTTAAATTCTGCCACTGGGTTAAAACTTTGTTTTCAATGTAAATTCATGTTTTCAGATGAATTTATCTTTGTTAGAAACAACTGGAAGGCAAAATAAAACTACACATTAAAGACATATTTACTTAATCTGAGCTTTGGTTTTAAAAAATATATACCAGCATTTGTTTAAAAAGTATACACCTAAGCCTAGAGTGCTACATTAAAAGACTTTTCTGCAGAGTATTGATCCCTGGACATCAATGTTTCTGTGTAAGCTGTTAAAAAAAAAAGACATGATGATAAATAAAAAGTAACATGCAGGATCAGCTAAAATACACTAAAGCTACCCGGCACTTTAATCATGTCCATCCTAAGCTTCATCCCTTGGAGAGACAGAGAGACACAAATACTAACAGAGAGTTAATTCTTCTGAATAAATAGTTTCCGTTCCCCACTTACATTGCATGAGTAAAATAACAATAGGAAGATACAGGGACGTCCCCTCCATTATCGTCCACAACTCTGGCTGAGTCTAGTCTTCCCTGGACGGAGCGAGGAGGCAGATCCTGAGCCTCAGCTTTCTTCTCGCACTTGTTCACAACTCTCCAATAATTCATCCAGCTTCCAGGGAATACTGTTCTCCACGGGGGGAAGCGACCGGACCGACCCGGCGCGTCGCGGAGTGGAGCGGAGCGTCACGGCGCGGCAGGCGAGCGGGTGAGCGGGACGCACCTCCGGAGACTGATAGCGCCCGAGAACCTGGTGTCCTGACTGAGAGGGGTCTGAGCTGGGAACGCTGTGCCTCGATTACTATCAGAGAGCCGGATGGATGTCCGCTCTCCTCTGTGGTTGTGCGGTTTCGGCGCTGGTTGAGGTGGAGATGGAGGTGGAGGGAGGGCGGGGTGTGCTTTCAGACGAGTAGAGCGGCGGAGCGCCGAGAGCGCAGCGCCGTGTCCAAGACGCGCACTGCACTGCCAAATGGCCACATAACACTGGACTCAACTGGGTATGGCAACAAGGTGTGGCACCCATCATACCTTAACACGAGTGGGACCCAGTTTAACCTCAAAGTTTTTAAAAATACTCCTGGAGAGCAAAGATTTAACTAAAAGATTAATATGAAAGCCACATCTGGAGCACATCTGGTGACCTGCTCATGATAATTTAACAGCTAGTTTTAAACCTAACTGCAATATTAAATACAGTTTATCATTCTTGAAGTCTTCTAGGGATGTGAAACCAAATCAAAGTTATTATGGCACCACTTTCTAATAAGACTCCATTATAAAAGGGCTTTTGGTTAAAGAACAGATCAGTTATTAGTCTTCAGTCTCTTAAATGTCACACCTGATCCATCTCTGGATAATAGAAAATGTAAAAAAAAAAAAAAACTAATTATACTTACTTTGCAAAGACATTTAGTTATCTCAGGTAGGAGGAAACTCTTCTGGCATTTAGTGTAAGTTATTCATCCATCATTTATCATCTGTTTATAGAGAAGCTAAACCAAAGGTATGTTTTCTATGATTTTTGGGACTCTTAACTTTCATAATTGGAAACTTTTCAGTTGTGGGGACTTGGGGAAGATGATGATTTTGTTATTGGGTACTTGAGTTACATTTATTGTAATGGTTTCTGCTCTTCAGGTGACTATTATTTAAATTCTTTCATTATTTGAGTTTTGTTGGATGTTTTTCCTTTTTTTCAACAAAATTTTGCTGGATTCAGATGTATGTAGTTTGTTTCTAACACTGCCTTTTTTTTTTTGCTAATTCTCCATATTTTCTAGGGGTTTTGTGTTTATTTGGGTTGGAATTGACATTTTGATTTGTGTGTGGGTGCTGCAATCTCTTTTGGTTTTCTATGGTATGGAGGATGAACTTATCTATAAATTAAAAAAAAGGCGAGAGATAAATTAAATTAAGTGCATAATGATAAGTTAGTTTTCTTAACAGGAAGCTTGGTGCTGATTAGTGCCAGTATGTGAATCTAACTGTCCAGCACAGAGATAACACACCACAACTGTTTCATTAACCTCAGTCCTGCAGATCAATGAGTCCCCAGTGGATTACTATCGACTGAACGCCGGATCGGTTCGATGATCCGACCAACATCAAGATTTAACACCTGACAAACAGCATCCAGTCCGTCTTTCCACTGGTGAAACATAATGAGGGAACCACTGAAGGTGAGTTCACTGTTAACCTCACATTACGCAAGCTCTTCAGCATAAAATGGAGAACAGGAGCACATTATAAATTAATTTCTAGGAATGCATTATTCCAGAGTGTTTTAGTAGCTATTCAATTTTAATCATGTTGTAGCAGCAGAAAGTCATTCCTAAACATTTCTCCGGCTCAAGCAGCGAGGAGGAATTCAGGGCACTGATTCAAACATCTCAATCGGTGCTGGTGGTGTGACTGGCTGTGAGTCCGAGGCATATGTCCCTGGGTGTGTCTCGCACATTGTCATGTGTGTATGTGTGTTGTTGTGGGGGGGTGGTAGTAGTGAGTGGGAGCAACAGCTGCACAGCGGCCAACTTTTCAGGCCCGAGGCTTTGCTCAGTCTTTGATAGAGTCGTGATTTAAATATTAGGGGATGAATGTTCTTGCCGTTAAGAAGCAGAACATAAGAACAATACTTGGATGATCTGAATAACTAAAGCATTTTCCTGCCGTTATATGTTAGCTGCCTTTTTGTTTACTTTGTATGTATGTCCATATACAGACAGGGGAAGGGGCTCGAATGTCAAGAGGGGGGATTTGTGACACACAAACGGGGGGAGGGGAGAAGGGTGGAAAGTCTGGGGGATACGACGAGGAACTCCTCAACTTTCTTTATGTCACTCACAGCCATTAAACATCCCCAGCTGTCTGTAACCACCTGTACTGTTACACAAATGGTGGACATACAGCACCATCACAACACAAAACTAGTGGTACTGCTTTATAGATGAGCTATAAGCCATTGATAAGAACAATTTTTTGCAGATATCTTCGTTTGGTGAATAACTACAGTTAGACGACACATGCAAAGTTTTACATGCATCTTCTGAAGACCCCTCCTGACTTTGATATTACCTCAGTCTATCAAGTGTTGCATGATCAACAGTGAGGATTTTGATACGAACATTTAAATGTGTCATGTTTGCAGAGCAGGCGTTTGTCTCAAGGGCTGCAATTAACTGAGAAACAGGCAAACTAAGATGGTTAAAAGATGAATCGCTTGCTCTGTAAAATGTCACATAACAGATAACATTGCTTGTTATAATTTTCTAAAGTCCAAGGTGAAATCTTCATATTGCTGGTTTTTGTCCGACTAAAATTCCCAAACTCAAGAGATACTGTTTGCTTTCACATACGACAAGGAAAAGCAACTAATACTCACATTTGGGAAGCTGGAACCAAAGAATGTTTTGTATTTGTTGCTAGAAAAAAAAATAGTTGCAGATTAAATTTTTTGTCAATTCAGCTCTACAGAAGACTTTCCTCACAGATAAGGAGACCAAGTAGAAACTGTGAGCAACGTCACGGTAAACGTCCTTCACATCCTCCTTCACTTACACTTGCATAGTTGTTTTACACAAAGACCCTTTATTAGCATTTAATAACATCTCTTTATTTACATTTGCTACCACGGCATTGCTGGTTCATTAAAAAGTTATTTATTGTTTATTACTGATAATAAATAATAAGTGAAGACTTGATGGCTTATTTGAAAGGCAACCAGGCAACAGCTGTTCTTATTAATGGCTTATGACTAATTGTTAAAGCATTAGAAACTATTTATCAATCAATACCTTATAAAGCTTTGTCTTTCTTATAAAGTGGTACCAAACAAAGCTACAGCATCTCTACACACTGAGGA
Organism: Thunnus thynnus; assembly: GCF_963924715.1. NCBI lineage: Eukaryota > Metazoa > Chordata > Actinopteri > Scombriformes > Scombridae > Thunnus > Thunnus thynnus. The sequence goes on from NC_089540.1 coordinate 8,419,827, forward strand.
TGTGCAGTACAGTTGCTGTAGTGGTTGGATGAGAAAAGTGTGATCTCTGGCAGAAACCAGGAGTGTTGTGTCTAATGTGTCAATACACTTGGAATTCTTGGGGAAGGGGTGGGGGTGGGGGGGAATACAGCCTCATGGTTTAAATCCTCAGGCCTGCTCGCACTTTCTCACACTTGCCTCCGCACACACTCTGAGGATTGAGAACCACCTGTCTGACGAGTGATAGACACGACAGCTGCGCTGGAGCCTGACCTTCAGCTAACACACACACACTCCGCTTTTGTTGTTAAGCAAACTGCTGACACGCACACACACACACACACAAGCGCACATCCACGAGTTTCCATTTTTTGCTCCTACGCACCCGCAATCAGCTGAACACACACACAACGCAAGAAAGATGCTTATGGTTCATACGGCGACTGCATCACGGGAAAAACAATTCTCTTCAATTTGCGGCGATGATTTGTAAGAAAGAGATGAGTGGAAGTAATTTGTCACATATTTTTACATATTTATTGAGCAAATAGTACAATCAGATACATGTCAAAGTGTGTATGTGTGTGTGGAAGGTTACGCGGAGGTCGTTACTGGCTGGTTGGAGGCGGAGTTGAGTCGACAGGAGGGGGTGGAGTCACTTCTTCGGGTCTCTGCACCTCCACCTGGGCAAAAAAAAAAAAAGAAAAAGCCACAAATGTAAACAGAAGAAACTACAAGATATTTATTTACACATTAAAATCACTGTTAGTTGTTACATCCTCTCTCTTTAGCCTCCTCTGGTTCCATAAAGCAGAACAGAAATGGCCTGAAAATCTTCTTTAAAAAAAGGACATTTCACAGAGATGTTAGAAGGGTGTGGGGGCATGACGCTCCCCACAGGGAAAATTTGGGAGAATCTGTCTGTAGCGTGGGCGGCCATGTTTTTGAGCGCCAGCTGGAGGCAGACAGGGGACATGCTTCCCTACCGCCTGCAGCCGGCTCACAAAAGTGCACTCGCCCACGCCTCGCTGCTTTTATGAACCTGTTTTTGGTGAGTTCTGCGCGGTGGCACATACAGGAGGTGGACTGAATAACACAAAGCTTTCACTTTAACAACATAATGTATTGCAGCTTTAAAAACATAAAGCTGATTCAATACCTGTTTAATACAGTCATAAAGAGCTGATGTACTGCAGAGCTACTGTGCAGATCTGCAGTAGATTGCAAGGCGTTCCTGTTATTTTGTCCACCTTTCACAAGTAATCCGAAGACTGCAGACGCAACATGAAATGTATCAGCTTTGAAACACATAATATAATCCGACCCAAGCACAAAGATTCTTTGTTAAATAAAAAGTAACAGCGTTTTTACATTTTGCTGCTTCATTCATACAAACCAGCAACATTTTTTTTGAGATTTCTTTCTTAAAAAAAACGGATTTGGAAGAGAAAAACAGTTTACCAGCAGACTGTATGGTTCACCTTTGACCTACTGTACCTGCCGTACGTAAGCACACAGATTATTTCAGACGTTTTAGGAAGCGTTCATTTTCCGTTTTACCTCCAAGTAAAGTGAGAGATAATCTGGTTAAACTGTTTGGCTTGTTTACAACCTGTCTGATTGTTTTTCTTGCACTGTTGGACTCTGTGAAGAGACGTGGCCGTGTTCCCAGATCTCAGCAGTTACTCTGCTAAATGCAATGTTGTTGTAACTAACAGAAATTTAAATGACGTTTTTTTTTTTTTTAATTTATGATTATTTAATAAAGAAATCTCATGATACGTTATCTCATCTTGCACAATAATATGATACTTGAAGCATTAAACACAGAAGTTTGCACAACAGTTGTATTCTTTATGAAATGAAATCATAAGCAGAAATAAAAAAAAATCTTTGGGCAGGAAAAAGATGAAGCCAACATAAAATGGGAGGAACTATGACTGCATTCAGTTTCTGGAGAGAAAACATAGAAACAAGCTAAATTTAATCAGTGACATCAATATGTTGGAGAGGATCAAGCGAGGACCGTTTAGTCTTATGTTCTGGTTTGATCCATGTTGAAGACATTGAAATGAAACTTGTTATTAGAACCTCCCTTGTTTTCCATGTAGAACACGTATAACTTGTTAGGGAGTGTCAGAATGATAAATATTTACTTCAAACTTCAAGGACATCTGCTCTCAGCTGGAAACTTATAACTTAATTGTGGTTAGAGAAATCAATGCCAATGCATCCATGACTGGAAAGAAATAAGAGGAAAAATTCAAACGTTGGAGCGAGTAATAACATGACACAAGATGGAGCTTGTTTCATTATGAAAAACAAATGATGTGCCTGAACTTACTTAACAGAAGAAGAATTATTATACTTTTTTAGGTTGTTGTGTTCCTCTTTTTATATTTTGTCTTGCCTCTTGTTTTTCTTTAAAGTCATATTTCTGTTTTCATAAAATGTCATTTTTGAGGTTTTTGTTTCAATTTACACTTTGTTTTGTATTTTCTCAGCGTTTCCAAATGAGGTTTATCTGGTAAATTATCTCAAGCTCCAGTATGAGGAGTTCAAAAATGAACTAGTTTCTCCAAGTTCCAGTCAGAAACCAGAGATGTTTACCAAGAATGACTGATTAGCCGATGAAAAGACACATACGAATCTTTTTTCCCCACATGAAGAAGAGACAAACGTTTTATCTGCTAACACTGACGATGACAAGCCGAGCCTGGCTGTTGTGTTTTTATAGAAACTATTAAATAATCACTTCTTGCCAGTGTGGGCATGTGCATCAGGCTTGGTTTGCCAACATACACTGAAAATACTGCAGTCTAAACGTCCTTCAGGGAGGTTCTTAGCCTGTTTCAGTTTATAGCTCCTCCGCTGATTGGCCGGGATGCTCTGTTAACACATGGGACAAAAAGGACGGGACGACTGCCTTCTACACACATCATATGCACACTCGCCACAGCAAACATTAGTGTGTCAGGTGATAATATGTCCTCTACGGCTATAAAAAAGGGACGTCCGGCCGCTCCTGCAGCAGCTCTGCATGCTAATCCTGTTCTTGTAAAAACTCCAGAAAGACGTGATCCAAATATTCTCCGCTTCTAATACCGGTCCAACTCTCACGTCCATACTTTGTCTTTAATAAAGTGCTATTTCAATTCCCTGAATAACACAATCTGTGTGAAAATAAAATGTAGGCCACAGAGCACAGTATGTCATCAGTTGCCAAATCAAGGGTGTCTTAATGAGTACATCTTTTTTTTTTTTTTTTTTTTTAACATTACGCAATCAGCGATGCACAGAGGATGCCAGAAAGGCTGCGGCAAAATATATTTCACCTAGATGGCTCCATCCAAAATTAACTCTTAGCCTAGTTTGAATTGAAGGAATTTATGCTTCTCCTTTAGTCAAACTTGCTTATGCTAAGATGATTCAACTTTGTTTCGATCCGAGTGTCACAAAGTACAACATCTAGAAAAGAGCCTTGAACCCAGAGCGGTTTAAAAATACTTCTTCTTCCTTGGATCTTGAGTTAGTGTTTGTGTCTTTGATGTCAGAAAAAAAAAAGCAGTTTGTCCTTCATGAAGAGGATGAGTCCTGCTTTTTTTCCTGCTGCATCTCTCTCTGTTTTTTTTTTTTTTTGCACAAAATATAAATGCAAAGAAATAAAAATAGCAGTGTTAAATCCGAACCTCTGGCTACTTTGTGAAAATCTGCAGCCAGGAAGAGAGAGAGAGAGCTGGCTGAATGTGGAACAGGCAGCGATTTGGACGAGTATCCAGCATCTAGACCGGACCGATGTCCCAAAACACTAACAGCCCTCTCTGAGCTGGCCTCGGCGCCGCAGCTTTGATGTCGCTGCTGTTGGAGTGAGTGAGGTAGAAAACGGAGATGTTTGTTCTTACCAGTTTCTCTGCCCGCTGCCTCAGTTTCCTCCAGACTGTGTGGTGAGCCTGCGGGGAGGAAAAGAACGTGACCAGCAGGCACATGTAGACACTAATAAAGCACCTTTACTGCGCCATACACTACTGTGCTATTATACATGACAGCTTGATATTATAGGGACAATAAAAGAGTCATATTGTGTGTTTTTTGATCCATGCCAACATCGATTTTATTCACAATCTCCAGGGAAAACTCTCCGCCTTTGCAGACTGCTACAAAGAGAATCACTTTTTCACCACTGAAATCCATATTAAAGCATTTTTAAGTGGGTTAGAAGGAATGTAGTCTCATTTCATTGGTATTTGGGAAACTAATGATTTTAAAATATAAACTAGCAGCATGTATATTTTCATCCCTGTGCAATCATATGTACACACAAACTGAAAACGTCCTAAGCTTGACTTTCTTAGGTGCTGTATTCCCCACAAATGTCTGTACCTGCAGCTGCAGAGGCAGGGAGAGGCCCTGCGCTCGGCGATGGAGGCCCCAGGGTCCCTGCTCCAAGCTGTGGAGGGCTGTCACCTCGTACTGCGAGCACAGGCCTGTTCTGGCCACCAGAGGGCCCCCACTCAACAGCACATGTTCACCACATCTACAGAGCAAGATGAATGGTTGAGAGAGGTTAGGATATGTACTACTTTAGATATAAGTAAAGAGACATGAAACAGACACTGGTAACAGTAGTGAGCGTTTGAACCAAACTGTGTGCATCAGTGGTAGAAGAGTATCAATACAGTGATGTAAAAACACTCCATTACAAGTTAAAATCCTTCATTCAAAACTCTATTAATGTAAAAGTACAGAAGTATTATCAAGTATTATCAGTAAAATGTACTAATATAGTATAGTATCAAAGTTCTGCAGGAAAGTGGCGCCTATGACGGATATATCATTATATATGACATTATTATTATTATGTTGTCAATACGAATCAATCAATGCTTCAACAGTATTTTACTGTTGTAGCTGTTCAAAGTGGAACTAGTTTTAACTAGTTTACATGAAGGTGGTGGTTGGGCTCCCCAATCTAGGGGCTGGCCCCGATACCAGGTTACAAGATAAATCAGGAGGGTCATCAGATGATTAATAGGGAAGGAAAGAAGAAAAAACAAAACAAAAATACATTGCGCGCAAAATTGTATTCTTTATAGTCTTTTCTTTAATCTTTGCTTTTTAGTGAAATACTGGATTATTTGATCACTTTGGGCCTTGAACTGCTATTTAAATGAACCCATCTGAGAAGTTTAGAGGGGAAATCATCGTTTGGCTCAACTGCTAACAACTCAGATGTCTGAAATATGACAAGTGACCAAACGAGAAACTAAGTTTGTAAATGTTCACAAGCTAAAAATGTTGAAAGCCAATCTTAATATTTAACAATTTTATTTTTTGATCTTATACTTTTTTTTATATAAAATCTTAATCTGAAAATTAACCCCTAACTATAACAAAAAATGTAGTGGAGTAAAACAGGGATTAAAGCAAGAAAAGATTTGTGAGCCTGAAAAGTTGTCCAAGAGGAAAAGTGTATAATGTATTGAATTCAGTATTATATAAGTTTAAACCTGCTCTATGCTTGAAATCAGGCGTGGTGCCTGAGAACTTTAACCTCTGGTAAAAGTATAAAATATTCTTCTAAAATCAAGTAAAGGCACCTCAGAATTGTACCTTAAGTCAGTACTTAGGTAAATGTACTTGTGTGTAGTGTGTGTAATGTCACCTGTAGAGCATCACTGTGCCTTTGGGACTCTGTGCTGCCTTCTGCTCCACCTCTTCCTGTTTACACCTGAGAGAGACGGAGAGAAAGCTTAATGCTGTGGTCGACGACTATAGTCTTCATCTGTTTATTAGAATACTGAGGAGGCAGAGAAAAGACAGACTGGCAGAGGTATAAAGTGAGCAAAAGAAAAGAGCTATGAGGGAGTATCAGTGGTATATAGAGCTGAGCAGGAGTCAGTCTACCTGCTGTGTGAGAAGACCTCCAGCGCCACAGAGGGCGCCACCTCCAGAGGCTCCCAGGCCAAGTCCTGGTGGATCAGCTGCTGGGCTCCTCGGGTCAGAGATCGCAACGACTCCTGGAGAGAAAAACAGCCATGTCATTATACAAACGCCTCTATTTTACACTCAAAGATCATTCACACCTACTTGAGCCCTGAAATCCAAAGCAATTACAAATAAAACCTCTGATTCATTCCTCCTCTCAAACTGCTGCTGGCGAATGGAGTCACTCCAGCCCATAAACCTTAGATTGGATGCACCAGCTGTCTCTCATTTTTAAATACTTTTATTTTTATTTTACCAAACTGAACTAGAGTTCTAAATTGGAGAAACTTTCAACACCCCACAAAACAGAAATATAGCTAAACAGCAGCATTAGGCAGAGTTTAAATGAGGCTGTTAACAAATAAATTCTCTAGGTCCATTTACTAGCTGCTCTGGAGTTTTAACCAATATCACTGCTTGAAAAGCTTTTACTCTCACTGTCCTCCTTTATCATATAGAGACTGAACACTGAGAAGACCACAGAAGGTGATTGAAAAGCTCCAGAAAAAGCAGCCGCATAAACCTTGAAATAAGACTTTTTTTGTCAAGAATTCACTTTTACACTCGATATCACTGTAATTTTGTGAAATGATGAGTAGTCTGAGAAGTTTCTTTAGATGTTCTGATATCTTTGGAGACCATAAAGTCTGTTATTTGTGAAGGACAGAGCTACAAACTTTAACCATGTTTAAAGGCTACAAGGAATGGATTGTTGAAGTGTTACAGGAAACATTTAGAGAAATCTTATTTACTTTCTTGCTAATGAAAATGGACGTGATTGCAGAGGCTTAACTGTGCTTCTGACCCCACATACACACACACACCTCGGAGGGAGTCCACGAGTCCAGCTGAGGGTCGAGCACCACATCACAGCAGAAGGCCCCTGAAATGACTGCAGGGAAATAGATGAAGCAGAAACAGAGTCAAAAAAACATACTTTTCAACAATATAAACTAAAAAAAAAATGACCTACCAAGAACTGTGTTAAATCAACCTGAATAACTGATGTCACAGAAATACTTTCAATCCTGTCTAAAATGTTCCTGGCAGAGATTTATCGATCCAATACAAATTCCACTTTCAGGCTAAATTTGGGGACATGAAGAGGAGCTCCAGTACCTGGAACCTCTGGTGTACTGAGCAGCTCCACCGTAAAATCGTCCTTGAATGCCGTCTCCAGCACCTGACCCAGCAGGGCTGCACAGGAACGCCAATAAGCCTAAGTAGAGGACAAGAGGACACACTGAACATCCAAACTATAAACTATATCCAAGTCAGAGCACTTTATTACATAAAAATGCAGTTGCTTCCAAATTAGTTGATGTTTTTTGACTCTCCTTGTTTCCTCACTAAATCAGGAAGAAATAGAAGAAAATGCTAAACATCAATCAGATGAACATGAAGTACATGTCCAAAACAATCTGAAAATCCATATAAAGAACTTTATCTATATTTGTAGAAGTACCTGGTTGACCAGTGTTGGGTCGCTGTCTTTAAACGTGAGCAGAGTGAGTGAGCAGGACTGGGTGAGGGGCTGGTGGAGAGGCCACAGTTCACCGTCTACCAGGGCCAGAGCTGAGCTGGTCACATGATGCTCTGTCAGGTCTGCAGGAAACACAAAGGAGTGCAAAACAAGTATTTATTTATAATGCGAAACTTAGTGATACATTATTAACACATGTACATGAAGCGTTCAGTTTCTCACAGCTTGTGAGTTGTATGTTGTCACCTGAGGGTTGAGGTTGGGGAAAATGTTTTCTTTACAAGATAGAGGAGTCACACACCTTCCCTACATCTCTATAGAGGTTGATTTTGCATCTACATACAGATACAAGGCTGCAAAGTGTACAGACTCAACCCCAGAATGGTTAACTGACCCCCCACCACACTCCCTTTTACTCACGCCTGGCGCAGCTCAGCGGAGTGGACATCCCTCTGTTCATGATGAGCAGCGTGCCGTCCAGTCCCGGGCCCTGCATGGACACCTCTATCTTCTCGATGCGGGGGTACAGAGCTCTCTGCCTGGCCTGCTCTCTGGAGAAGACGGCATTGCGCTGGCTGTGGATCTCGGCGACTGATGGACGAACAGCCGCTACAGTAGATGCAAAACCTGGGGAGGGGAGAAGTTTTTTACTGATGTTACCTTTACATGAAAGGGCCCTCCTGAACTTATCAAGCAAGCTATCAAGTTGTATTCTGGGAATTGTAGGCTCAAGTGTTTGTAGGCCTTTTTGGTGGAGGACAAGATAGATATATAGATAGATTGATCGATTCTGATGTCATTGTTCCCTGCACAGATTCAAGGTGCCCAGTGCCTGTGGCAGCAAAGCAACCCCAAAACATCACTGAGCCTCTTCCATGTTTCATGATTCTTTTCTTTGAAGGCTTCACTTTTTCTTCTGTAAATATAGAGTTGGTGTGATTTAACAAAGAGCTCTAATTTTGTTAAATCTGTCCAAAGCACATTCTCCCAGAAGGACTGTGGCTTGTCAACAGTGGTCACAGGAACATCAAGCTCTTTGGAGATGGTCTTGTAACCTTTACGTTGACCGTGCTTGGCTATTACCTTTCTTCTAATGTCTTCAGACCACTCTCTAGTTTTCTTTCTGTTTGATGCACACAGTGGCACAAAACAGCAGAGGGAGTATTTTTCTCCTTTTAAAATGGCTGCATGAGTGATCATGTGATTGGAAACACCTGCGATACTAATTAAAACACGATAGTCTGCTAAAAGTATCACTACAAATCAATTATTTCTTACAACTTCTAAAGGGTACCAATAATTGTTTAGTTTCTTTGAAGAATAAACATTAATTCAGTTATTTTCACAACTGCTTTGTTCCACTGCAAACCAAACATAGACATGCATTAATGATAAAATATCTTTTAATTTCAACACTGTTCAGGGTAAATGGTGCATTATTTTAATAAAATGTAAGGGTATCAAGAATTTCGGCCACGTCTATAATATCTAATTCAGGGATATAATGCGTAAACGTTAGTGTATCTTCACATTTAATCAAGTTTGAACTATTTAAGGTCATGCTCGTGATTATAAAAGCGGTGAAGCAGAAATTAAAGCTTTGTAATCATCTTTATGCACAGTTAAACAACAATAAACGTCGTTTATTAACTAACGTGATGTGAAACTGACGATAGCTGCATTAGCAAATAACGTATACAATAAAACATGCCGCATTGCGACGTTTGAGACGAGAAACCCTGAGTTCATATAAAATATATCAACTCAAGACTTTAAACAAACGTTGAGAACATTTTGTTGTTTAAAAGCAGTATATTGTATCCAAACTGGTACATTATGTAGCTACGACCTGACACAAACTCGGTTAGCCTCCCGGTTAGCTCGCTACTTACGGCGGTGGAGAACTTGACACACAGTCCTGGTCGCCATTATGAAGAATATTTTATTACAATTTCATCGACATTACATATAAAAAACTAAAACAGCTGTAGAAGGGCAAACGGCTAAATGTCAGTAAGGGACGCCATGCCTGTGTCGTGTGCAACATCTATTTAGGTCCGGGTAGGAACTGACATCACTCGCTGCAAAGTTCCGTGTGATGTATAAAAGGAGCTGCTGTTCCAGTTTGTGACAGCAGGTGTCGCTGTTTGCAGTCATTTCAATTATGCCTATGCAAAAGCTTAATTAATAACAGTTAAAGAAACCCTACAGTAATCATGACATGTATATGATACATTTCCTGATATAATTATACTTGTATAATATTTTTTCTCTTTATTCCTACATTTATATTTGTACTAAAGTCTTATTTATGACATCCTTCAAGAAATTATTTCTGAATTACCTTAGTCTCTCTTTCAGAAGTGTTGAAAGACTCTTATGCTGATTGGAGTAAATCCAAAGTTATGATCTTGGCTCTAAAAGTACTCAATTTCATCCTCTAATGGACTCTAATGGCACTCAGAATTTGACAAATGCTTGTTGGATTTTACAGGACCAGAATCAGCAGTAAGTGTTGGCACTAATGGCAGCAGCAGGACGCCGGATCGGGGAATGCAGCCGCAAGACCAAAACATCATAAATCATCTCGACGCAAGCCAAGATGGAGCCAGATTACTGCTAAATAGCGCAGCTGTGAGGCTATTTTCACAATGAGGGCAAATCTTATGACCTCTGGAGGTTTGGAGTAAAAGGACAGAGGTAAGATGTTCAAAGATGCAGATGACACAAGTAAAATATATTCCTCATATGATTTACACCAAATGATCACTCAACAATAAATAAGCAAGACACATTTGTGCATAAAGATTTATTTTTTTTGTTGAAAATAAGTGTTTCTGACATTAAACCACTAACATATCTCATGTGACTTAAGATAAATGAACTATACACTGACACTGATGTTCACTTCATACAATGTAACAAGGCATTTGTATCATCTGTAAGGTGTAAAGACGAGTGTTCGTACATTTTAATGACTGATTGATTGACTGGTTGATTGATTGATACTGTCTCTTTGGGTGAGATTGATTGTACTCAGTGTCAGTGTGACGGCACGACTTCATGCACACATCATCCACAGTATGACAACATTTGGGATCTTCCGAATGAATTTCCCCAAAGGTGCGATTTCCTTGTAAGACATTCGTTCATCTGTTCATTCATTCATTCGTAGTTAGGCGGGCCTGCTGTAAAACTGACTTCCAGTACGACTCCTTCACAGTGGTGTTACTTGACATCCGCGTTCAGATACTTGGTGATCGGTCTTTCCTGGTACAAGCTCAAAAAGTCTCAAAAGTGCAAAAAAGAAAAACACAAGCAGAAGAAAACAGGACCAATAAAACTGCTGAGCACATTGCCATCCCTGCTTGGACCTATGGCTGGTTTCCCAAAAGCATTTAGCACTATGATCCACTTTGTAGATGGCTTTTAAGATGGTTTTGGCACCGTGCTGCCTTTGGGAAACCCCCGTAAATTTGCCTCTGTTAACCAGGAGGACGGTGATGGATGTGGGAGGTCAAGTGTTTTTCCTTTCAAGGGAAAACCCAGCCTGTGTCTCAGAAGTGATGAAATTAAAATTTCCCTTAACCTGCTTTGTCTACTTCTGCTTTACTTAGCGCTTTCCTACATTCCACAGAATGCCTCTTAACCAGAGCACATGCCTGAACTGCTAGATACAGAAAAGCAGGTAGAAATAGTGATAGCAAGAGTGGATTTTTTTTCCTCTTGACCCCCTCCATCCTTCAATCTATCTCATAGGAATTCATTTGCATTCTAATTTCTAACATCCTCTCATCCATCACCCCTCCAGCAGGCATATCAGGCTGCTACTGTACACTGCAGGCGGGGCAGCAGGCCTCTCTCCGGTCTGGCAGAGGGCAGAAGTCCATCTGCCTGACGATCTCGGCGAAAAGCTCGTCCACCATGGTCTTGCTCTTGGCCGATGTCTCCATGAAAGGGCAGCCCCAGTCCTCGGCCAGCGCCTGGCCCTCGCTGGGGGACACCTCCCTCTCCTCCTCCAGGTCCACCTTGTTACCCACAAGCACCACCGGCACCTGCTGGTACCTGGAAACAAGAGAGAAAGTAACATCAGAGGAGCGCACGTCTGAAATTTTACTGCCTTCTCCTCCCGCTGGGTGTGTTTTGTTACAGACAGGAACTTCCTGATACGTAGG